>NC_135501.1:189510188-189614403 GCF_052857255.1 Amblyomma americanum | reverse complement strand
GCTAAAATGCCATAGATGGTCAGAATTATCCCCTCTCTCCATCTGCCCCCATGCTTTATGTCACCAAGCAGGGTCATGAGAATCGTCCCGACGCCACTGGCTGGAAAGGGGGCCTTGACGGGGAAAATCCACTTCGTTCTTGAGTTGTATACGACTATGGCGTTGAGGGCACGTATTCACTTGTAATAAGAGATTAACCTGGAAACGAAGAGAAGTCGGACAGAGTGATGATTCTGTGACGCGGTACTCTCCATTGGGGTTATGGTGGGTAAAGATTGGGGTACCTGGTTGCGAGGTGCGAAAATGTGCAAACACATCACCAATTTTTCGCATCATATAGCCGTGAGTCGAGAATCCGCTTGGAAAGCGAAGTAATGCCCCAACTGCTTGTAGCGATTTCTAAGCCCCCGGCTGATTCTCCGGTTTTAGGTTCGCTGATAGTGGAACAGGTGTGAAAACGATTCTGTTGGAATAGTACGCACGTACAACACGGGTAGAACAAAAATACTTAGAATATTCCCCCTGAATACGCTCCGTTTTATGCTTCCGTGTGTTGAACAAAAATACTTAGAATATTCCCCCTGAATACGCTCCGTTTTATGCTTCCGTGTGTTGAGGTTGGAAGCAGATTAGTAAGAACGATGAACTAACTAGTAGGAACAAATTAGAGAATTATAGTTTGACGCAACTCAAGAACGAAATTACGATTTACGCTCAAAGGAGAGAGACCCTCCATCCAATGGCGACGACCGGTTTGTCGTGACGTGTCACGCTAAGGGGCGCAAGGGGATTAAGAACTACGTCATGACAGTCGATCGACACCATTGGCTGGATGACTTCCTTTAAGGGGTATTCGTCGCTTTGTACTTGAGCTGTATCAGACTATAGTGTACAATTTTTCTCGGTGGCTGTTCTTGTAACGTATCTCTCCGATGCAGTACGAAGCACGGGTCAGCATTCCAGCAGCAAAATCAGCATTCGTGTTTGTAAGTGGAGGGAAGGAATAAACAAAACAAAATCTAATATCAGTCATCAGTTAGCCGAACAATTAAGCATATCCCGGGTTCCGTGCAATCATGTTTATCAGCACACGTGAATTCTGGCTTTGCCATCTTTCTTCTTCTTTCTTTCTTTCTTTCTTTCTTTCTTTCTTTCTTTCTTTCTTTCTTTCTTTCTTTCTTTCTTCATGCTGCTACATCCATTCGCATCCGCACAAGCACGAACGGACGCGTTCCAGAAAAAAAGGAAGTCGTCGGCCGCTTTAAATGCTTCCAGCGGAAGTGACTAATTGCTTGCTAATACATCGTCAAAAGTCATTCTTTACAGCACCGTGCAACACGCTGCTCAGTTTCATTTCGCTTCTAAACAGTTACTTTTTTTTTTGTTCGGCGCCATTTTCTCACACACTATATCTATTTTTATGATATACTTGTCCGAGAAGATCTAGTATTTATTCTCCATCGTCGCCCTCTGCTTCTTCACCCTTCTCTTCCCCTTCTCCGGGTCTTTTCATTTCTTTTCTGATGCGCCGTTTTTACGGCCTTTGTTTGAATGAGAACGTGTTTTGCCGCCACTCACTCAGCGGCTGCCCCCCCACAATCCCTTGCGCCAGCGGCGGCAGCGACCCCTTGCGTAAGCGTCGCGAAGTGAACTCCGCCGACCCCTATACCCGTACGCCCTGGGCATTAGCGCGGGCGGGCGGGAGCGAGCCAATTTTAGGGACGTGGACCCCTCGCTCGCGGGCTTCGTGGGTTTTGGAGCGCGGACGATGACCAAAAAGAAAATAAAAGGGAAAAAAAGCGTAGTACCACAAAATAAACCGCGCAAGAGATGGAGGTGCGAAGAAGACACGTTGACGGGGGCGACACGCGGTTGTTGCCCAAGACCTCGCTTGCGCGGCCCGGCTCAAAGGGAAATATTTACGCGACCTGCGCCGCCTGGCGGCGCGGCGGAGCGCGATGAGTCAAGCGGAGCGCGGTTGTAGTCACTCGCGTCTGAACAACGCCGCGCGTAAGTGGCCCGATAACAGCGCGGATGTTCGCACTCCGATGCCTGGATCTGTGTGTGGGCTGCAGTGTATACGTGGGTTCTGCGCCTCTAGCGTGGATTTTTGTTTAAAAAAAAAAAGTGCGTCGGTTTGCTTTGCAGCGAAGGTAATGTGTGGGATGTGGGTATAAAGGGCTTGCACGGATGCGTGTGAAAATTTCTCGGTTCATTCCCCGCGTTTCGTGGCGCTAAGCAATAATTTTTAGTGCGCGGCGGTGACTCGTCGATGTGCACCGACTCGTTGGGCGGTTTATAGGCGTGAGGGTCAGTGATCGTGATAGACAGTAGGCTATACCTTCTCTGATAGCTTTGAAGAACTTAGCGATACTGGCATCTCCAGGCTGTTCACTTTCCTTCGCAGGGTGGTGATTATTTGATTAGGAGACTTGAGTTGCTTCAGACTTCGGTCACACCGTCGTATACAGCGTTTGCCTTGCTTAGTTACCTTCGTTAAATTATTTGCTCATTTCATTCTCATATAGCCACCGTTTAGGACATTTAGGACTTTACACAAAATTGGGTTACGTGAATACGCGCACTCCCGCTGGCTTACTTCATTGCGTAGCTTTCTAGTTTTGTTATTTTATTTTTCTGCCTACTAGAAATCACTGTGGATAACGCTGTTTCGACTTTCTGACAGAAAGCAGTCGGGGTGATCTGGAAGTTCGCAGTCATGGCCATAATAATACGGAACACACTTCGGCGATCAAACTCATCTCACGACTTACCTAGGGAAAATTAGGTGACACTTGATACATGTGCTGGCAAATGCCACTGGTGTGCTCGTGCATAAACGGAAGAAACTTCTTTATTCGAAACGTCTGAAAATAGAAACACCTAAGCGTACTTTGTATTTCTGGTCATACTATTCACGGTGTTCACGTCAGGTCACGGACGCCATATTGTGGTACAACGCACAGCTTAAGCGGTGCAAAGCCCTTAGCAGGTGGCGAGAAGCCGATTCAACGTGCGTTGCGGCCAATCGCCGTGCTCAATGGACGTCAAAATGGCGACCAGTGTGACGTGTTTGTATACTCCCTACACTGTGCTCAAAATGTTGCGACGCTGTGTCGCCTGTGTGACGCGGCCGCTTGATTTCACAATAACTCCCCCCCCCCCCCCCTTTCTTGGAGGAAGATTAACTGCTTTCGAAGTGGTTGGGTAAACGGCTGTTCGCAAAATGCCAAACGTTGCCTTGGCTGTCGCCACTTAGCCTCTCCGCCCATCGTCAGCGTGCAAGGTCTCGTAAACTTTGTCCTTTAGACTTGGCAGACCCCTTCGGCGTCTATTTCGTGCTTTCCTGTTTTTTTTTTTTTTAAATCGTTCCTCGTGCGAGAGCAGTTCGAATGTTTCACATTTGCGATCAAGGGCACTGCAGGGCTTTGTCCCCGATTTATTGCGTTAGTGGCTTCTGAAAAAGCCCTACAGGTTGTGTGCTTGCGTTAAGTATACTGTGAGTGTTACTACCCAAGGTCATTTGGCTCTTGATTTCACCAGCGGTGGAAGTGCGGCCTCTCAGATCCGGCAGCTAACTGCAGCAGCAAGAGCAAGTTACATGCAGTGCAGCCACTTGCTCTGAAGCTTACGCAGACGCGGCTTTGGCAGCTTAAAGTTAAGCCGACAGTTCATTCTTTTTTTTATTGCAACAAATCGTGACGTACGCAGGCACCCCCCCCCCCCCATTTTTTTTCAACTTTCATCTTCCTGCTAATCGCTTCGTTACATAATCGCAAGGTTACGTTTACATTTGCGTAACTTGTAGCACTCTTAGAGCGGCTGCACACATAAGCTCTGAGAGGAATTCAGCTTTTTAACTCGCACTGCATACAACAGTAAATACGAGCCTTCCGCTTAAATTTTTGTGGATTTTTAGGCTTCTTTTTTTTTCAGAGTGGGGCCCAGGGAAGGTGATCTTATGTAAAGGGCGGGAGTGGGAGAGGGGATGAGGGAATCTTGATTTCGGGAAGTGGACTAGGTCCCCCCCCCCCCCTTCCCCCCCTTAGCTGCGTGCCTGAAGCGACGTTCCAATTATATGTCGGGACTGTTTCGGCGTTACTTTATAGCAGTGTTGCTTTCAAGGTGTTGACCAGGCTTATTTTCTGACTGAATCACTACTCAGCAGTTCCTAAACAAGGGCTTGTATTAGTCTAATACTGCACTGCAACTGTCAGGTGACTGTCGGCAGGAAGCAACTTTGAGGCTTTATCTTAAACGTCTTCTCGTTAAGAAATTCAGAGTCGTATAATCTACGGTAGGGTGTTAACTTAAAGAAGAAGCATAGCTAGAACTCCAAAGCGTTTGCTCTTGGGCCAGTTGGCGCATGTTGAACTGGTGCCCCCTTTTTCAAGTTCAGTATAGCTACAGAGCGTCAAGCTTCGTCGTATTTGCTTGTGGTTCTCCTATATGTTTTGCGCAGTAATCCATCTGTCTGCAGTTAGGCTTAGCGAGACATTCAATCACGATGCTCTAAAGCGCTCTTAAGCTTCGCAAAAGACACCAAGAGATCATTTTATTTGGGGCTATGATGCGCGGTTATAACGCACTAGGAGAAAGAGTTGAGAGTACCACATTGTCCGTGCCGATTTATTACATTAGTTTGGGTTTGCACGGTGGATTGCGCTCAAAATATAGCCACTACCTCCTATCCGTCAGCTGAAAGTAGAACTCCTATACCTGTAGCGCCTTGTCTCTTAGACTTCCACCGCACTGCTCGCAATGGAGCATGAGCTCTTTTTCGGCAAAAAGAACAGATTTGTCGTAACACTAAAACCAGTATCGTGTGCATCCCTTACAAAAATTTCTTCAGACGGTCTATAGACTCTCCATAGGCTTGTGTCTATAAAGTCTATAGACTCTCCATAGACGCACCCTAGAGAACAGTCTGTAGGCAATACATATCCTATAGACAGTCTATAGACAATCTCTAGAGTTATGGTCGTACACTTTTAGTAGACTTTTGTCTACAGACAGGCTATAGACTATCAATAGACAAAGATAAATATCTATAGGAAGGCAGTAGTGTTAATAAGATGCCTGTAGACTGTCTATAGACCATTTTTGTAAGGGCTCTAGTAAACTCGTGCACGTAATTCTGATACTTTCAAGATTCACTCAGAATCGCTGCATTCTTGGCCTAATGGTGAGGTCTACGGTTTGAGACCCACGGGGACTGACCATGTTTGGGCCAAACTGACAATTTCACTGCAGCCTTTCATGCGTTAAAAGAACGAGACTTGTCGTTCAGTCACTTCTTGGCAGGGAACATCGGTAATCCAGCAATGTTCGAAGGCGCTGACTGACACCTGAATGGCGTGGCACAGTGCCTGACTCGAGCTGTGCCGGGTCTCTGCCCTAGAACGACACTCCGCCCTGATCGCTGTCGGGTTTCGAGACGTCACAGCTTCGGCGACGAGCACGACCGCGCGTGCGGTGGCGGCGGCTCGAGTGACCTCGGTCACGCACAGCTAGACTTGGCTCCGTTACAACTGCGGACGGCTCGCAATTATTTATTCACACCCCTCCGTCGGCGCCGTGTGCCCCTTGCTAATGATGCAACGACCCCCGACCCACGTGTCGCCGTGGAGCCAAGCTCAGGTGTGTAGAGCTCCACAGTCGCGTAGAGTGGGCTTCACCGCCCTTACAAAATTTTCTTTAGACTGTCTATAGGCTTTCCATAGACTTCTGTCTATAAAGTCTATAGACTCTCTATAGACAAACCCTAGAGAACAGTCTATAGGCAATACAAATCCCATAGCCAGTCTATAGATTTATGGCCATGCACATTTAGTAGACTTTTGTCTATAGGCAGTCTATAGACTATGAATAGACAAAAATAAATATCTATAGAAAGGCAGTAGTCTATAAGAAGTCTATAGACTGTCTATAGACCATGTTTGTAAGGGTGGACGTATCGCTGACCGGTGCTTGTCTACGGGTCTCAGTTGCGAAGGTAATTGTTTACGTAGCTGGACGTGTTATTGGCGTTTCCACTGTAGTCGGAAACAACTCAAGAGCGAAGCGGTGAATGCCTCTCGAAGGAGGCCCTCTAGCCAGTGGCGTCGGCCGATTTCCATGACGTCGAAGTTAATCACTGGTTAATCCTGTTACGCTAAATTAATCGCGAGAGGGGATTAACCACGGTTAACTGCGACGTCATGAAAATTGGTCGCTGCCATTGGCTGGACGGTCTCCTTTGAGAGGTATTTGCCGCTTCGTTCTTGAGTTACGTCCGACTGTAATCGTCCCTGGACACTGTATTTACGGCTTTCATTAACTGTTGTTTATAGCGATGCAGTCTTATATAATAACCGTTATTCTCCGGCTATTCTATTTCATTCGTGCCGTCCGTCTAGCTGACTGACCCATTTTAGTGATTTGGGGGGAGGGGGGCATCTGGTGTCGTTTTATCCAGTAACGAAGGGCGAATGAATTAACATTGAATTAGCGCTTAACGGATGCGATATATTATCCCAGCAATGGATTTTTTTGCTTTGCAGGATGACAGCTAGAGATAGATTACCGTGTGCGAAGCTTCTGTAAAGCTAGAAAAGGTTAAGAAAAATTAAATGCAGGTGGGTACTGCGGAGCCGGTTGGTTCATGAATAAATCAAGAAAAATAGTGTGAAAGACGGGGTAAACATCTTTACTTCTTGTCCTGTCTTTCGCGCCGGTTTTTCCTGCTTTAATGAAGTGGAGGTGCATCGCCTCCAAAGGCTGCTTTCGCAAGCAAAGTGCGGTAACGGTAAGAACCGATTTTTTGCGGATCTTTGAGGGCAGGCTACACCTCCATTCACTTGCAAACGGTGATCACGGAGTCAGTTTTGGTTATGACGTGACTGTAATAGCTTGAATGTAGCGGCGGGAGAAAAAAATGTACCGTTTTTAAATCCAATTTTCTCAGTAGAAAATTCGTCTTTTGCTGCCAACCGATCGAGCGTCAACATGACAACAAAGAGGCGAGCAAATGATTTTTGCTAAGAACATCAATTGTAGTTTCTCACTGCCCGTTTGAAGGCCACATTGCTTTCTTCACTGCATTGCTGCCCGCTTACGACAGCTCATCATTCACCAGTGTGAAATGTTTTGGCTGCCTGAGCGCTCATTCGCTGGCTTGTTTTCATTGCGAGAAGAAGCTTTCCAAGCAGACGGTCTAACAGGCATCGAGTATGACGCATGGCTGCCGCAGAAGACGCGCATGTTTTTGTTTTTCACGCGGTGACTATAGGATTAAGCATGAGGGAAACACTGTCGTATGCATTCGTCTTCTGGGCCTTTTTCTTTTTTATTTTGGAAGCACTTTATCAGAGACAACGGCGCTGGCTCATGTGCGTCGTTTGTTCTACGTTTGTTATACCAGCGCAGTCACGTGTGCGTCTTGTGCACGACTTCTTGCTGCGCTGGGGCTGGGGTACACTTATTTCCGTCTCTCGTCGTGCACATAACACATAATTTTGTTCGTCCTTTGAAGAGCCCCCTTTCGAGGTCACAAGGAAACGGGGAAACCACTGCGCGAAAGCAACTGGCAGTGCGAGCAAAACAAGTTGCTCAAAAAAACGGAAACCCCATTTCGTAACTCGGCCGCCTCGACGCCAGTTACCATTAGAAAAAGTGCGGAGAAAACACATTCCCACGGCGCGCCCGCGGTCATTCACTTAAAAACTCTATTGACCGCACACATTTCGCGCTAAGTGGAGACGCGCGTCTTTCTGTGTGTACGTGTATGTGCGCTCATTAGCTGAGGGCTTCTGTTTTGCACCGCATCTTCGGGGTCACAGACACGAGGGGAGGGGGGCGAGAGAAGGGGGAGGGGTGTAGTTTCCCGCGTACATTAGCTTGGGTGGAGGGAGAGTGGGGAGGAGGAGGAGAGAGGAAAACATGGTATGGTGTGCTGCCGGTCCCTCTTTCGCGCCGAACATATTGCCTGCCTTAGCGTTAAAAATAGAGGGTGGGAGCTTTCGCTGGAGGCGATAGTCGTGCTGCTGCCGCGTACTGCTGTTCCGTCGGGCGACGGAAGGAGGAGGAGGAGGAGGAGGAGGAGGGAAAGACCTCCCGGCAACGGCGTTCGTCGCCTAGGAGAACCGGCGCTTTCTTTCCTCTCGACGCAGTCGGCGAAAAAAAAAACAACAAAAAAAACCCCGCGCAGTTTATGTGCGCGAACGGAGTGCAGTTTCCGCCGCCAGTGCAACGCGCGAGAAGTGGTGGTGGATGGCTGCTGCCTGTTGCTTCGAGGGATATATAGCTGCGTATTTTGCGAGTGTGTGCTTGGTTGGCCCCCCCGGAGGAGCGTCGGGTCCGAGCCCGGAGTGACCCCGCCGCGCGGGCTCCGCTATAAAAGGCCGGTGGTATTGTGTGTGTGCGCCACTTGAGTTGGTTCGGCGGCGACTGGTAGTTCGTGTACGCTGTCACCGATCTCTTCGTTCCTTCGCGGGGCTCTTCATCGACGCTGTCCCGAAGACTGTACTACCCTCCGGTTGGTGTTTGTGCCTGTGCACTCCACGACTGAAGTTCTGCAAAACAGCGGCGGGGCTTCGGAGTCGACGACTTTGCCGCTCGACGGTTCTTGAAAAGTGTTTGGGAGAGCACCTGTTGCGTCCTTCGAGGACGGCCTGCTACTCCTCCGATCAACCGTAACCAAGGGTAGCTTTCAGTTTAATAGTTTTATCTTCCTCACCCTCGCCGCAACTCCTCGTCCACGAACTCCGCTGCTCGTCAGCGCACGTGCGCCCGTTATACGGGCGTGCTCTCCGGCTCGCCCGGGCCGCCGCGCGACCCAGGGCCCGTGGACAGGGCGTTGTCCGACTCCGGCTCTAGCCTGACCTATATGGGCTGCCGAGGCTGTTCACTCTGATAGTCGGCATCGCTGCTTTAGACCTCGTCCTCGGTATATATCTTCTCTTCTCTCGGCAGTTTTGCACATATTGCACTATCGGCTCGTGTTTTTCAAACTAAAAAAAAAAAACTTCAGTCTTGCTGAGTCTGTGTCTGTCGCAGGTGAGTAGATAAGTTCTCCCCTGCACTGGGTATAGCAGAACACTTGTTGTTCGCCAGTAGGCCACGATTTGATTTTCATATATCAGTTCGCGCACCTCACGACTTTCCATACTAGCAGCCTTGCCCAGTCTGAAAGGCGCCTGCATTTTTCGAGAGCACCGGAGTATCGCCTTTTGATGACTGCATTTCCCGGTGTTCCGGAACCTTACTAGTCTTCATCATCTTGACGTAGTCGCTTCATCGCTTTTGGGCCGTTAGACGACCATACCCTGCTTGTCGCTTTTCCGGACGCCACCCGGGAAATTCAAGTCCGCATCTACGCTTGCGCGGAGCCTTCTTAACTGGGACTTCGTCCGCGGGATACGTCCCGTCGAGCGAGTTTCCAAGCTAGTGACTTCACTTCGGTTTAGCGTCCGTTAAAAGGTTTGAAGACCGTCGTGCGCCAAGGTTTACAACTGCGGCCTTTGACGACCCTCTGTCGTGTGTAACGTCTGAGAGGCCCCGCTGTCCTTGAAATCCCAGCATGACGTTCTCCGACATGTGGCGGCGCAAGACCCTGACGAAAAAGGTGAGCTGATCCAGGCCTTGTGGACTACTCTGTCGCAGGCACTGGCTCACTGCTTTCACAGCTCTCTCTCCTTGATGGCGATCGATGGCTGCGAACGCTGTAATACTTTGTGTCCGTAGTAATCGAATGGCCTCTTATTTTTTTATGCGTCTCCTGGAGTGTATACGAGTAATACGCTGCATCGGCAAGAGCGCGGAGGGAATTGCGCAAGCTTATAAGCCTACAGCTTGGTGCTAACAGGAGGCGAATGCACGAAGCGCAGAAGAATGACGCGCGATTGGCCAGTCATCGATTCTTTTCGTGATCATGATTGGCCGGTTCGCTCAGCGTCCGGCCGAGCACGGATCGTTTTTGCCCGCTGGAAAGTTTTAGTCGGTCTGTGATTGGCTGGCGCCGGCTGTAGTTTCCGCAGCGTTGCGCGCTTCTACTGATACATAGCCACTATGGGGCAGTAGGATATCCTGGAAGGGGGGGGGGGGGGGGGGTGCGTGTGTTTGTATACGCATGGGCCTGCCTGCGGCTGCGCTTTCCGACGGAACTGCCTGCTTCGCTTCATCCCGTCAGCGTGTCTCGGGCGCTTCCTGTGGGGTGTGTTTATAGGGTCGCCTCTTGCGGGCTCGTTCGCCTAAGGAGCGCTTGAACAGGAATGCCGAAGTCTGACAGAATTTGAGATCACTGCGGTAACCCGCATTGGAGTAATGCGAAAGCGTTGACGCCTCCCCGGCACTCGTCGCCCCTATTTGCTCATCGTTGCCTCTATTGCCCCCCCCCCCTATTCGCCTGAGAATTTGTGCAATTCGTCCAATTACCACCACGCTTTGTTCCAAAATTTCAAATTTGGCGCCAGGCGTTGGCTCCGCCCACACTTCCGGTCACGTGGTACTACACGTTTGGCGTTTTAAATTTGGCGCTACTTTTGCCCTGGTCACGGCCACTTTTTGCACATTTTTTTGGCTCTAAATAATTAATTATTCATTGGATAGTCACCAAATTTTTTACGCCGCATCTTCACATCATCCTCCTTCGATTATAACCTATAACCACTTTTTAGACGTTCTTTCTTTCTAGTTCCCCACAATGGCTGCGGACACGTGTTGATGACACGAAACCGCCGACATAGCCTAAAGGTTTCGCATTAATAACTTATATAGTGGAGCAATGTCACGTTTAATAACCACAAAATCACGTTGTTAATATTCGACGCACCCTGATGGGTGACGTTGACGTTCCGCTTGTCGTTTGCTGCTTTGTTGACCCGCCCCTTGCTCTTCGGGAGACGGCTGTTTACAGCAGGGCCTCCATTAGGGTGATCTGGCCAAGCTGGGAGCTAATTATTGATCGCTGGACGGCGTCGGCCTCTCGGGCGTTCGCCTCGTGGTTGTTTGCGGGTGACATTCATCTTCAGGCTGTGTTTATCTTCACAGACACTTACCGCAGTACTTCTTTATAATTATGTGAATCCAACTTGCAACTTTCTATCTCGTCCGGACACGATGCGAAAGGTTCATCCCGTCTGAAGGCCATTGTTCCTTTTTTTTCTTTCTTGCGGATGTTTTCCCGCTCATTAGTGGTTCAGGACGCGGTCGCTAATTCGCTTGATCATATATTGAAGCTGCCTATGGTCGCATCTGCTAAATTATTTTCTGCGACGTAGTTTGGTGTGTAAATATATACGTATGTACCAAACTTAAGAAATGCACTCGATTAGATGTCATTCACAATCAGATACTTGAAATAAAAGGCGGTGGGCTGTTTAGGTAACCATAATTTCGCGTGGCTGTCATGACCGGCTCGGCGTATGACGCTGTTGACAGAATGGCAGAGCGACACAGAATTGCTTTAAAAACTGAACCCCAGGGGTTGGCGTTCGCAGCAAGCGCACTCAGCGAACTTCGTTCTATAGGTCGCGCTCATTTTGAAGGTGGTAACGAACTTACGAGATGTGCAGGACTCCTATAACATCGACAACAACCTCGAACTGACAGCCGCACGTAAGGTCCCTCTATCATAAAGAAGAACCTTGGTCTCGCGTAGCGAGCAAAAAGAGAGAAGGGTGCGTTCAGGCAGCAGTAAACCATGAATATGTGTGATTCGCCTGCTTTACGATAATGTTTATCGTTTCTTGCTTTCCTGCATTTCCCTGCGTTATTTTGATAGTGACAAGAGCTGAATTTCACTTACATTCGTCAATACTGATGTTTATGGTCGATGGAGTTTTAACGTCCCAAAGCGACTGAGGCTATGAGGGACGCCGTAGTGATCGAAGGTCTCCGGAAATTTCGACCACCGCTTTTTAACGTGCACCGACATCGCACAGTACACGGGCCTCTAGAATTTCGCCTTCGAAATTTTTCGAAAGAAAACACTACTGTGTAAACGTCTGCGTACCTGAGTTGGGAAGGTAGGGGTGCCTCTTATATCGGTGGACATTAAAGTTTCTCTCTCTCTCTCTGTAAAAGTAGACGAGTTATCGAGTATATTCTGAATTGAGCACGGCGTCACATCGTGAATCGTGTGCTTGTAAACGGCAGACGCGGATGCATGGACGGCAGCAATACAAAACTCAAGCTCTAATGCTGGTGTTTTCGCGCTCTTTACATCTGTCTTGTACTCACCGTTCTTCCATTTATCTTAATGCTTATGCGCCACTAAACCCAACACAACAGAACTCATTTGTCTTGGGGCACAGCTTAGCATCGAACTTGTAGAGTAGAGCAGTGACGATATGATGTTAACCATACGTGTCTTCCGTTTCGATACGTATTTGCTTCGGTGCTTTAAGCAACGTCTCGCTGACGGAGCGTCGCTTGAGTTTGGGATCTCCTTGTGCGCGATACCAGTAGCTTTAGTAAAACTTGGTGCTGGGCTAGTTGGTTAAGCATTTCTTTGAAAGAAGCGCTGACCCGTTTCAAAGAGATACCAGTAGCTGGCTGATGTGAATGTCTCAGACGCCGCGAAGTGATTTCGAGTGCTCTTTCAACAACCCTGCTTACTGCTGAGACAACTGACTGCGGCGGGCTGAGGGAATTTTGAATTTCTGGATATGTTTGAAAAGAACCAGTGGATTTCTGCTTATAAGTATTAATTTTTATCACTGCCCACAAAATCTCTCTCTTCAGCCCACAAAATCAGCGGGCACCCTTGTGACCAAAAGGATGGACAAAAGAGGTAGATGCTCCTTCAGAATAGCTGAGCCTCTTATCCTTTATGCAAGAAATATGTTAAATTGATAGTAAGGCAGAAACCACCTAGAAACCGGAGGTTAACCCAGCGAATGACCGACGTAAAAGTCAGCTATACAAGGTGTTTCACCTAAGGCTTTACGCAATTTTTAAAAATAGACTTTTTTTAGTTAAAAGAGCGCTTTTTTCGATATAGCATTGTCCGCGGTGTAGTACATCAGAATACAGCTGAGGCGTTCGAACTAGCAGGCTGGTTAACTAATAGTGAATAAAGTTTTTTACTCTTACTGTTAGGCTAATTAATTATCTAGAGTTCAACTAATATTGAATAGCTAACATTTTAACTATTACCGACAGGCTCCTTAATTATTGAGAGGCGTGTAGCCCACCGTAAGTAATATCCATATCAGTTTTTAGAATTCCGAAAAGGTGGTTGCTGCGGCGCTGTGGCCCATCAAAATTTGCCTATTTTGACGAGTTACGTGCACTGGAGAGGTTGCTTTGCCTGCAAGCTTCTCGAAAGCGCACGTATCTTGGCTCTGTGTGGTGAAAATTTGTTGGGCCACAGCGCCGAGGGTAAGCGTGTTTTATAAACTCTGAAAATCGTTATGGATATTACTTACGGTGGGCTACATGCCTTTGACTAAATAAGGAGCCTAACAGTAATACTTGAAAAATTAACTATTCAATATTAGTTAACCAGCCTGCTAGTTAGCACGTCCTAGCTGTATTCTGATGTACTACACCGCTGACGATATGTTATGCCGAAAAAAAAACGGTCTTTTAACTCAAAAAGCCTATTTTTTAAAATTGTGTAAAGTCTTAGGCGAAACACCCTGCATAAATACAAGACGTTTTATTAGCTCTGCCGTCACTGATGCAGTTCCTGCTATCTCCACCTTTGTCGGCACTTCCTGGTGCACACGCTCTCCCAAACACTACACCGCTCCCTATATCTCGCTTCAGTATGCTCTGTACACGAATACTGTATATGAGTAAAAAGGGAGTAAGTTGTCCTCTGTACCTGTAAGTTGTAAGAGAGGACAACTTATTCTCTTTTCACTGTTTTTAGTTTAGAGTATAGAGTGCACTACTAAATCGCCCTTGCTCGCATCAGTAAGCTCGTTATCGCAGTCACATCATGTTTTTCTTTGTCGTGGTCATCACGCGGTCGTCTTTTTTTTTTTCTTGTAGCGATAGATACATTACGGTAGCATGTCGAGCCTTCAGCGTGGCGGTGGCACGTGACCGTGGCGGCGCCGCCACGCCGTCACGTGGCTGATCACGTGGTTCGTCACCTGGTTGGTCACGTGACCAGCCACGTGATGCGTAGTAGCTGCTGCTGCCGGCGGCGCGGCGCGCAACAGCTGTACGCATGCGCCGTGTCAAGTGGGACGAAGATGTTGAAGGAACACCCAGCGAAACGGAGCGGCGAAAAACTGACTTTGCAATTCAACTGAACAAGTTCCACTCGGCCAGTTGTAGCTATATCGCGTCACTCCAGGTGTAACCAGAGCTACACCAGCGCCATTTTTTTAAATTTGCAAAAAGCAACCCCCATTGAAGTGCATTTTTGAACTTTGTGTAACAAAAGGTGTTAAGGTGGTTGACTTGCATATAACAAACATGCAACACTGACCATTCATCAGCAAATGCTGCGTTACTTCAAATTCGGCCGAATCGCCTGAAAATTTCACATGGGAATGCATACACAATGTAGCTTTCCGAGGTAACAAAGAGCCAAATGCGGAGCAGTGGGAGGACCGGATAACCAGCAGACAGCTCAAGGTCCACAGAGACCTAGTGAGCCACGCATGCCGGATGGCCAGGGACAGTGGTGCCTTGGACTAGGGGCGCCAACCACGCTCAGCCTGGAAGACATCGGCAATCTTCGGGCAAGGAGCAAGTCTCCTTTATTAGAGCAATAAAGTTTATTCACTCACTCACTCGAGTCGAATAACGATAGAACAAAAAACACTCGCGAAGAAGAACGTCTATGACTAGAGCAAACCCGAACGAGTTGGCGTAGTATCAGCTCTTGCGGCCGGCGGCTTTGGCATCGGGGGCGCGGACTTCCTGATCTTGGCGCCGTTGCCTCATATCACGGCATCGCGACGTTGCTCGTCAAGATTTCGCCGTTGTCGCTTCCGCTCGGTGGATATCTTCACGTCGTCGTCGACGGCTCACTCATTTGCGGCGACTTTCACGGCGTACATTTCCGAGTGTTATGTGCGGGTGACCCACATCTGCACACGGTAGCGAGCGACGGCGCGCTGGCGATCTTCGCGCCATAAAGCGCGAGCCACACTATGCTGACGTCATAAAAACGCACGGCTTCGGACAACGCGAAACTGCGGCGCGTCCGTTGTCCCACTAACCGCCAACGCTGAGAAATGGCCGCCAGTCAGTATGTGCCCCCCCCCTCCCGACCCCCGTTTCCACCCGCTCCGGGTCATACCCTAATACGCGTAACTGTTTGGCGCGCAGAAAAATGAGCTCACTGATTTTTGTCATTTCAGCCATTTGTTATTGGCTGTGTGCCTTCTGACAACGAAGCTCCCTGATTTAGTGCTTAACCTGCGTATTGTATTTCGTCAACTCTCCCGTCATTTTTGTAGCGATAGCTACATTACGGTTGCATTTCGAGCCTTCAGCGTGGCGGCGCCGCCACGCTGTCACGTGGTTGGTTGGAGCAGCTGCCGGCGGCGCGGCGCCGTGGCTGATCACGTGGTCTGTCACGTGACCAAGTTCCACTCGGCCAGCTGTAGCTATCGCGTCACTCCTGGTTTAACCAGAGCTAAACCACCGCCAATTTTTTTGTAGCGATAGCTACATTACGGTAGCATTTCGAGCCTTCAGCGTGGCGGTGGCTGCGCCGCCACGCTCTCACGTGGTGCGGAGCAGCAGCCGGCGGCGCGGCGTCACGGCTGGTCACGTGACCAAGTTCCACTCGGCCAGCTGTAGCTATCGCGTCACTCCAGGTTTATAACCAGAGCTAAAGCACCGCCATTTTTTTTTGTTTTGCGCTGCGAAGCGTCTTGATCATGAATCACTCAGCTTAAGTGCAAGTTCTACCCCAGAAGGCTTGCGCTTCCGGGCGTGTACCGCTTCTGCACAGGCTCGAATAGCCCCACCGTGCATAGAGTGTAATCCCCTGAGGGGAACACGCCGTTACCACTTCTGCTTAGCTGTTCAACTATGTATTTCACATAGGACAGAGTTTTTCTTTTTTCTTTTTGGCCGCAAGTTATACAACTGTTCATGCCTGAGCTGTTGACATTGTCGCAGGCACGAAATACGTCATCAGCGGACATTGCTTTTACTCTGAACTTCCTGTGCACCTCATGCGCGAAAAAAAGGCAACAAAAAAAATGCCGGATTACCTCGCGCTGCAGAGCTTTACAGAATGACTTTTTCATCGCCTTGTTCATGGCTTCCAACTCTCTATTGGCACTAATCACCTGATAGTGTTAATAAGTTATGCCAATTAGCGATTTATAGTTAATCAGCTACATATGCTGATCTTTATAACTGCCGCCACCAGGGCCTTACAGTAAGTTCTTCTGAAAAGACTTTTTGCCTACGTGTTCACTGAAACTCCTGGTATCCCCACACGGTTTTCGAATGGTGCGCGCGAGATAGCCAAACTTGTCGAGGCATAGCGCCAAGGGTAATCACGTGCTCGAAATTCTAAAACCGATATGGCTGATACAAATGGCCAGCCACAAATCTCTAATTGCATTCACATGCACCCGCCGCGGTGGCTTAGTTGTTAGGGCGCTCTGCTATACTGATCCGGAGTACCCAGGTTCGAACATGACCGGGGCGGCCGCGTTTCCATGGAGGCGAAACCCAAAGGCGCCCGTGTGCTGTGCAATGTCAGTGCACGTTAAAGATCCCCAGGTGGTCGAAATTATTCCGGAGCCCTCCACTATGGCATCTCTTTTCCTTTCCTCCCTCTTTCATCCCTTCCCTTAC
This sequence comes from Amblyomma americanum, assembly GCF_052857255.1. Lineage (NCBI taxonomy): Eukaryota > Metazoa > Arthropoda > Arachnida > Ixodida > Ixodidae > Amblyomma > Amblyomma americanum. The sequence goes on along the minus strand of NC_135501.1, from coordinate 189,597,639 downwards.
AGCACCCCTTCAATAGTCAGCTGAGATGTGAGACAGATACTGCGTCATTTCCTTTCCCCAAAAACCAATTTTCATTTCCATTCACATGCCTAGCTGCAATTTAGAAAGTGAACTATATTGGAATTTAGCAGTTTATTAGTTAACGTAGTTCACCTCCGTCTTCCTGATGAGTCTGCCAGCACTGGTACTACTCTACGACAAAAGCCATTTGTACCTCAAAAAGGCTATTTTAAAATTAGGGGTGCGCTTCACTGAAACACTCAGCATACTGGCGGCAGAGAGGCGGAGCAGTTCATCACGTGAGTGGTGACATCACAGAAACTGGAAGGTGTGATAGGCTGTTGAACACTCATGATTTTCCCAGACTTCGAAGCGCTGCCATTCGTCACCTTGGTTGCCTTGGTCGGTGTTGTGTAATGGTTCCTTCCCAAGTCGATGCCATTTGTGAGTTTCCCACCTTTCGCAATTGGCTTAAGTGACGCCACGCCCTATACGTCAGAGCGAATGCGGGATTTGGGGTCACTTCAGCCAATGGTGAAGGCGGGAAGTTCAGAAATGGCATGGAATCGGTTGTGGAATCGTTATATAGTACTCTCCCTGCACTGCATTCCGCACAGCCAACAGTCACGAGTCATAACGATGAATACAAAGCCACCGAGACGAAAGTGCACCGGCGAGGAAGAAGGTGCACAATGCAGGCGCGTCGAGCCATAACATGCTCAATAACGTGGCCCGCAAAACACGTGAGGGGGAAAGCCGAGATAACATGTAGACAGTATGAAGTCAGGCGCATTCGTCTTGCTCACCAGAAATCGGCTGAGAAGGCGCTCAAGGTGGCGTTGAATCGGTCCTGTACCATACAGGCAGTGAGGAGAGCTGAAGCAAGTGGCAGAGGCAAGGAACTTGCGGAGAAGCGTGTCCGAGCCCTCTCCGAGCTGGTCTGGAGTGGTGGGCTTCAGACAGCCCTCTCAGGCAATTGCTTCCGATTCTGTCTTGTTTGTGGTGCTCCTTTCACAATACAAAGCTTACCGTCTGTGAGATTCGAGGCTCATATTTTTGTGTCGGTATCCACATTTCGTGATGAATTAATGTACAGTAATCAGGAAAAGCCTTGGTTAACGAAAGCCTTAGTTAGTTCCTCAATGCTCAAAGTGAATTTTTTTGCGTGTGCAATTTACCGTTACTGATACATCTTGTATCTTTTGCATAAAATGTAATTGTTTCATTTGAAGCATCATCATGTTTTTTGGGCAAATTACTGAATGTGCATTTGTTTAAGTTGCACAATGGTTAACATACATCAAGTGCATATGAATAATGCCGCATGAATTTATGATGGGGGTAGTGCTGGGTAGAGATTGACAGATATTAGTGGAATTACATGCGACTGACTCGAATTCGAGTCCTCTTTCATGGGCACTTGCTTCCATGTAATTGACCTCTTATCGGCTGCGAACATGTGCTGCATTCACTTTCTTCAAATTTATTCGTGGTTTTGTCAGCACTCTTTATATCATAGTAAATCTGGTATTGGCATTTTTTTATCTGCACAAATTTCATGCTAGCACGTTCTCAAGAAATCTTAGCATGCATATTTTTGTGCCTTTCACTAGCTTGCCCTGGCAGCTGGCACTGCCTGGTAGGACTAAATGAATGCATTGAATATGATTAATGCTGCCCTGTCTGGCATACGTTGGCGTACTAAATATTGGCTGTACTGTTGATAAGACAGTTTATAGGGCACGTAAAAAGCGATCGTTGCTCATGGGCACCATGTTTACCAGCGGTCACCTCATTTCACTTTTCTTGTAGCTTGTGAATATAACTTCCACTTAAATAAAATCACACAAACCGCCTTGCTTTTAACAGGGCTATCAGCTTAGAGTGCGGCTTACACAACCAGGCTTTTGTCTCCAATAGAACCTTGTTACACCCTTTCCAAACCAATTGTTGTTGGTGCTTTCTTGATGAGTATATCACTTTACCCAGAACTTGGCATCGCTTTATTTGATGAGAGGCATGTGCTTTCTTTTGGCTTAAAAACCATGCAACTCTGGGCTTTTTTAAAAAGGCCTGCTCTTTGGCAACTGTGGTTTAGTGTTAATTGGATACAGCAACGGTGGCCCATCTACAAAGGCCAGTTTTGTGTTGCTCACAGCTCACGCATTTCGTTCCTCTCTTGCAGCTGGGTGAGCGTGGTGCTGGCCTGAAGAACCGCAGTGGACGCATCCAGGATTTTGACCAGCTGCGCAAGGAGTGCCTGGCCAATGGGACGCTCTTTGAGGACCCCGAGTTCCCCTGTAAGGGCAGCTCAGTCTGGGGCAACAAAGACCCCAAGTTCCCGATCACATGGCTGCGACCACCGGTCAGTAGGAAGACGAGCACCATCTCTTGTTTTTCTCTCTTGTTCAAAGTATGAAGTCACAAAAGGGATGTTGCACAGGTTTTTCTTCTGGAACATAATCCGGCAAAACTGAGAGGAAAATCAGGCAGCTAAGTTCAGTATCTGGTCATTTGTAAGATTAGCTCTGAAACGAAGGTTCTGAGTGGAAACAATTTTACATGCAGTCTTTGGAGTAGAATGAGACCTTGCTGAATATTCGAGGCACAGGAGAATGCAGCTGTACAAGCTTTAATAAAGTATAGCAGTGCTGTCATATGGTGAGCAGCTAAGTTTCTTTTTTTATGTCATGTCAGATGGCAGCAAGCTATGTGCAAATGTTTCATGCTCACGTGTGCCTACTCTTTGTAATGTTTTTTTTTCTCTGTCATTGTATCTTTATAAACGTCGGGATACTAAAACTTCGAACTGGAGTAGTGCAGAGTTGCATTGATGGTGGAAAAATTTATCCCTGTAACATTTAACTTTCTTGGGATGAGCCATTTTTGACCCTAAAATCAGATCACCAAAAGGGAGCAGCCAGCAGGTAATGCCTCCGGAGATTTTACTTACAAACAAACGGAATGTAAGACACAAGGCACTATAGGCTGTCAGTTGACGGCTGACTGCAGATTGTAAGAGCTAGTTATGCTGTTTTTATCCAACCATCACAGCAGCTCTTTCAACTTAGCTTTTCTCATCTAATGTGATGAATTTGATAGCCTTGATGTAGATGGAGACAAGCCATATTGTGTCATTAATTCTTTTTATATTAATGTTCATGCAGGATATGTGTCACTCTCCAATGCTCTTTGTGGATGGAGCATCAAGGTTTGACGTCGTACAAGGAAGTGTTGGTATGAAGAACTTTTGCACTTTCGGGGTTTGCTACTTGGCGAATTGAAACTGAATCACTGATCCTAACTTATTGCCTTGGCAGCTAGGAGAATCTTTTAGCATGGAAATACTGGATTATCAGTCAGCCAAGCTTGGGCATGATTTAAACATTTTTCTAAAACACCAAGATTAACCGAGCCCTGTTCAGTTGCTTCGAGATTAGGCTACTAATGATGCATGCTTCAGGATGCCACAAAATTAGTGTGATTCATAAAATTATTCATTTCCATTTTTGTCGTACATATCTGGCTGTGAAGTAGTTTGTTGTGTGAGGAATGTGTGAAGTGGTTCCCAACTAAACTGTATAGTTTACTGCCAAAACGTCACATTAACGAAGTTGAAGGGGCCTGCCGATTACTTTGTTATAGCTCGTGTTGACCGTGCTTCTTTATAAACCGTTTCGTTATAACGAGGTTCGACTTTATATCCTTTTCTTCAGTTACTTTTGCATTTTTTGTGTCGCTCTGACTTTCCAAGCAGGTACTGTGATTGTATTGAAAGCTGTGGGTGTTTTTGTAGGAGCCTCCTTGGAGATATGCATAGAGATGTAGAAACTGGGTTAAAGGTACCTCAAAAAAAGCTCTGTGAATTGCATACATGTGCACTGCTAAATTCCACCTCCCCCCCACTAATAATGCTGCCACTGCAACATCATTCGCATCAGTTTATACTCAGACCGCAATGCTTCAAGAGGAAGTTTTTCAAACCCAAGAGCAATTGTACTGCTTTAGCAGAGCAGTTTGTTTTCATAGCTTATTTCAAAATATTGCACAGTGAGTGTGATTTCTCATGGCTGACATTTTGCAGGGAACTGTTGGATGGTTGCCTCGACCGCCAACCTGACGCTCAACGATGAGCTCTTCTACCGTGTGGTGCCCGAGGACCAGTCCTTCGACCAGGACTATGCTGGTATCTTCCATTTCCGCATCTGGAAGGCCAACCGGTGGATCGATGTCGTGGTGGACGATCGGCTGCCGACACTGGACGGGAGCCTGATCTTCATGAAATCACGATCGGGGAATGAGTTCTGGAGTGCTCTGCTTGAGAAGGCATATGCCAAGTAAGTCATATGGCCGCCACATGTGAACATTGCAGCCTGTTTATTGTGATATGTTAGTAAAAGCTGGCTTTGGGTGCCGCCGCGGTGGCTCAGTGGTTATGGCGCTCGGCTGCTGGCCCGAAAGACGCGGGTTCGATCCCGGTCGCGGCGGTCGAATTTCGATGGAGGCGAAATTCTAGAGGCCCGCGTGCTGTGCGATGTCAGTGCACGTTAAAGAACCCCATGTGGTCGAAATTTCCGGAGCCCTTCACTACGGCGTCTCTCATAGCCTGAGTTGCTTTGGGACGTTAAACCCCCATAAACCCAAAAACCCAAAAAGTTGGCTTTGGTGTTTTATCTGAACCAAGAACATATGCTGTGGCAGAGTGAATAAGGTAAATTGTGGGGAGGCATGTTTTGTTAAAAGATGAGGTTTATGAGACTTGTTAACTTTCATTTTACTAATTTCTGATGCCTTTCCCTCTCTTCATACTTGATAGTATGAAGAGCTCTTGTATGAAGTTTGAAGAGTTGGAGCTCTTGTGAAAATAGGACATAACCTTTCTTCTGGTTCACTTTTTTTATGAATTCAGTAATATAATTTGTCATCTGCCCAGTAATTACGGAATTGTAGGTGTCTGCAAGCCTAGCCTTGGTAATGTTTGTTTGGGGGGGGGGGTTTAACGTCCCAAAGCGACTCAGCCTATGAGGGACGCCATATAGTGAAGGGCTCCTGAAATTTCGACCACCTGGGGTTCTTTAACATGCACTGACATTGCACAGTACACGGGCCTCTAGAATTTCGCCTCCATCGAAATTCGACCGCCGCGGCCAGGATCGAACCCGTGTCTTTCGGGCCAGCAGCCGAGCACCATAACCACTCAGCCACCGTGGCAGCTAGCCATGGTAATGTGAAGCCAGCAAGCTTAACTGCCAAGAGTCGCCACCTGCCAAGATGTGGAAGAAGAAAGGCATGGAAAGCATTGTCAAGGTTGCTTCTCGTGTAATTTCCTGAGACTGGTTTGATCAAATAGTTGATTGTACTTTCAGGCAGCCATGCTTTCAGAAAGCAGCTAGGTACCTTGTATCTGTGCTCAACAAACCGGTCTCGATGCTGCATGTAATTTATAAAAAAAAAATAGACCAACATTTTTCCAGAACCTGTATTGCAAGCTACAAAGCAGAGTAATCTGCTGAGAAGTTCTTTAATGCTGAAACATTCGTACAGAATGTTACCATCAGGGTAAGCTAGGAAGATGATAATGAAATAAATCTACAGATGCTGGCAAGCTTACCATGTTGAGTTTTTGTGTCATCGTTACTGTGTTCATTCAAGGTATTAGGAAGCTTGCAGTGACAACAGAATTTGACCATGTGGCAGGGTGCAAGCTGGGAAAAAAAATATCCATTGGACCAGTTTCCTTGAGGTGGATTGTCAAATTTTTTGTTTCTTGAGTGTCTGGCCTCAAGGTTTCACTACGCGAGTAAAGGCGGTTTCTTGCCTCTTGTAGCTCTTCCCTTTTATTGGGGCCCCTTTTTATCATCTTTTATGCTGTAGTGATGCGCTTTGTCCGGCTGCTCTGCAGGCTTCATGGCAGCTATGAAGCCCTCAGCGGAGGCTCTGCCTGTGAGGCAATGGAGGATTTCACCGGTGGCCTCACAGAGTCCATTGACCTGAAGAACCCACCAAAGCAGCTGTTTCTGCTCATGCTCAAAGCGTATGAGCGCTCCTCCCTCATGAGCTGCTCCATCCCGGTAAGTGGTACTCCACACATGTTGCATGGAATGCTTGATGCATGTTTCATGAATTTCTAAATGTTCTGCAAGAGTTCATACAGTGACAGCATGGTTAGCTAGCTTCATTGCGATAACTTGCTACTAAAAATTATCAGCGGAAACTTCCAGATGGGACCAGCTAGCTAGTTTTAGTTAGAATTGTGATGCACTGTTCATGTGTGACAGGTAAGCAAAAAGTAAGTTTTGTTAAGTTATCAACTATCGCTATTACAGAGTTGTGCAATCTTGTTAACAGATTGATTCTTTATCTGTCATGTTATAATAACACCTTTATTTTCCACCATTGTGATGGGGGAGGTAGGAAGAAAAAGCCGGACAATCGGCTTGACGAGGCTCCCACCCCCCCAGAAATAATAAAAAAAAAGGCATCAGCAGAACAGTGTAGCATGTACAGAAAATAAAGGTGCACTCGACAACACATTATAATCATGGATTGTCAGCACAAGATTCACAGAAACAAAAATGAGGACATTTGCACAAAACATGCACAGAAATTTCTTTCGTCAAAAAAAAATATAAAAGAAAAGATGTGAGTTCACAATTTACAAAAAAAGAGAAAAAACAAAAAAGAGCAGATTTTGTTTCCACTCGCAGCAAAATAGTGAGACAAAGTGAAAGTTCAGAGCAAAATAAGGAAAGGCAACAAACAATACAGCTGCCACTTTTTAGATTACAAAATGCAGGTTTTACACAAACCTTTACTACTAGAACATATCAAGAGCATATCAAGAAATAGGTTCAGCCACAGATAAAACTAATCTGATGTAAGTTGAAGACCATGTTTATGTAGTGAATTCAAGTTTGGAAGGTGATACCGTATCATCTGCTGTCCATAATTTGTGGGACATAACGCTCTATTCCATATGTGTTGGTTACGGGTGGGATAATGCTTTTTCTCTTTTCTCTGTAAGGAAGCCAGTTCATTCAAAAAATCTACATTGTTTTTAATTTCCTTTTTATAGGCTACAACTAAGTGGTAAGCGTACATATCATATATGGTCATTATGTTAGGTCTCTGAAAGAGCGGAAGAGATGGATGGTCATAAGGAACGTTAGAAATATTTGTTAGCATTTTTTTCTGCAGTCCACATATTTTATGCATGTTGTGGTTGTCGTTCCCCAGACCAAGTGACAATATTTTAAGTGCGAGTAGAACAATGCATGGTATAATGCAGTTTTAACCTTGGTAGGTAAAATATGTTTGTTTATATTACTCAAGCCAACGACTCGTGACAACTTGTGTATAACATGATCCACTTGGGAATCCCATGACATCTGTTCCCTGAAGACGACAACAAGTATTTTAAATGAGCTTACAATTTCTATTGTTGAATTATTATGGCGGATACCTTCAGTGATGAATACATTTCTATTATTTGGGCGAAAGAGAATAGCTTTGGTTTTATTAGTATTTAATCTTAACTTGTTTCATTTAGACCAGTCTTTAAGACTTATGAGTGCTCTGTTTGCCTGGTTAATTAGTTGATTGGGTGATTCTGGGTGATTTTGGGTGATTCTGGATGATTTTGGGGGATTCTCCAGGCGGCTTCTCAAACTTGAAAACATGGTTCAGCAAGGAGAGGTCTTTTGAGTTACAGTATTGTCATCACTGTCATTGTGTGTTTTGAAGCTGTTTGTAAAACTACTTTCTTTGGGGGAATTGAGCACATAAAATATTCAGCGCATTATGCACGTGGCCTGCAGCAAAATATCTTTTTAATAAAATGTCTCGCCATAGTTATTGAAAAGCCCTCGTTGTACATCTACTTCCGCAGTTACCCACGTCAATTTTTGCCATTTTTCGAGTCAGTTTCTGTGCTTCCTTTTTCCTGATCTTTTTTCTTGCAGTAGCATAAGATTTTTGCATATATGATGCATGCTCTCCGAGCTTGCTTTCTTGCTGTACTTAATGGCAAGCAACTGCACAATAGTAAATGACTGCAGCACACAGTTTATTAGTCATCATGATTCTTTCATTCCTGCATGGCCTCACTTCTGAGTGCCTTCCTTGAAAAATTTTTGTCTGTGTCATCCACTTGGGCAACTTAGAACGTTAATGTTTGATGGCCTGATCGATGTGACCTTTTTTTGGTTGAGATATTACATTCATTGAACTTCAGTCTTGCTGATGGCTGCATTTTATTTTTGTTGCCTAGTTTTCTAATTGTTATGTTATGCACTTTCTCTTGATTTTTGCTTTTGGTTGTGTTTTTCATCGGTAAGTTTTGTTTCCTGAAAAAGAAAATGCTGCTCATCTTTGCATTTTCACATGTGCTGTGTCGTTAGGCCGCTGCCGTTTGGTTTGAAAAGCTTGGCCAGTGCACCAGCAAGCCACCGTTGCAATTGAAGCCTAGGGATTTTTTACCACATCGTGTGAAGTGAGAAAACTGTGTTGTTCCAACTTGTTGTTGATGTTGCGTGCACAGGTAAAGCGCACCTTGTTGGAGATCATATGTACTTTGCTAGCCCATTTTAAAGCATGTCACCCATGCAACAACAGGGTAAGTTGCACACCCTTGGTGGGTGTTGATCACTTTTATGTGCAAAATGCACAAAACTTTCAAAGATGTGCAGCATTTTCTTATCAGTTCATGCGTAACTTTCAGTCACTGTCATTTCACTGCTGAGAGTAATTCTAGCACACAGAATGAAAAGTTATGAGGAGGGAAATGCAGGAATATGTGTGGTACGACTGTACTTGTATTTAGTCTCATGGGATGTGCTGGCAAATATCAATGTTAGTCCTCTAATCTGTAGAGTAACATTCTCATTTTGATTATTTTCAGTAAAATCTTTTAAGCATTGTTTTTTTTTTCATCTAAAAGAGAGCATGTTCATACAAGCCTGGCAAGCAGTTCTCTACTACTCAATGGTATGGTTTAATTTCTATTTGAGGTAGAACGCAGCTAAGCCCTTGTTTTAGTGAACTAAGTTGCTATGTATTAAGATTATTTTAAATGTTTCATATGTCTTTTTAATCGCTCGGGTGGTGGTGTTTTTTGTTTCTGTACTGCCAATGTCGTAGTTAATTGTGGCATCATAATGCGAGAATAATTCAGAGCTGCTCACATTTCGGTCAATAGGAGCTCTTAAAGGGACACTAAAGTGGAATACAAAGTGTGGTACTACATTGATACGTTAGTATCACATAGGCAAACGTCACAAAACAAAGTGAACAACCTTGTTCACTTCGTTTTGTGCTGTGAGGAAACCTGTTTTCCGGCCCTCTCTCTACCGTGAATAACAAATATGTCATTTTTTCCGAAAACAGACCTCTGATAAGCCAAGAAATAGAGTTAAAGCACATGGCGACACCTCTCGAGAATTCATGCAACTGTGCCTGGTGATGTGATTTCTCAATCGGCCACGATTGAGTAATTGCCTTCTCATACAGTGCTCTTTCGATGCCAAGAGGCAGGTACCATCGGAGAACTGCAGTATTATTGGCGATGCGCTGGTAGAATTTTTTTTTAATGCATATAGTGCAAGAGGCATGGTGTGCAGATGAGCATGCACATCACAAGATACTGCTTCTCAGGGAATGCGGACACGCATACTGTGCCCATGGAAAATGTGCCCAATGAAATATGGCAAAGTAAATTTTTTTTTTTTTTGGAAGAACCTGATAGCTGTGACCTAAGTAGTGTGCTCGCGATGATGTGTCACAGTAAAATATTATATACCGACTCGGAAACAGATGTTTTTCGACACCTCTTCATTTCATGGCATATCTGTGTTTATAGGCAGCACCAGTCAATATCAGGAAAGAACCTTTTCCATCATTCTCTCATCACTGATACGCACAATGCAAACAACAAGATCTGTATTGCTGTAAAAAAGAGAAACGAACCATAAGCACCACCCCCCAAAGACCCAGGGATCGGGGGTTGCAATGGGGGCGGTACTGAAAACAAAGCTCTTGTAATGTAGAAAATAGCAAGAACCAAAATACAGGTGTCGCCGCCACAGGCCAATCTCGCAAGTACAAGCATGATGACTTCCTAGGACAAGAGGCGCCACCTTGGAGGAATTTTCCTTACTTCATGGAAGCCACGATTCTCTGAGGCTGGCAAAGGAAGGTTGCGCACCGCACTGCTAGCCGTCAGAAATCACGGAATCTGCGTTTACGTCACGTATCACGTCACTCCGTTCTGAGACGTCATAAGAGTTGCCGTGGCATCATAAGAGTTCCCTGAGTTTGAATCGGAGCGGCGGGAAAAACTTTTTCATCTTCGAATCCAAATTTCTTTGAAATAAATGCATCTTTCGCGCCCGGACAAGCGGCAACAAAGCCATGAAATGCCGAACTATCAGATTTTGCTAACAAAAAAAAATGATAGAGTTCTCCTCAGTGTCCCTTTAAATTGTTAGCTATTTCCCTTTAGTGCCCCTTTAATGGCTTCCTGATTGCCACTGTTACAAGTTTGAGAAGACTGCCAAGTTACTGTGGGACACAAACGCACTATTTATTTTTTCCCCACTTTTATGCTCATCCCTGTTTGATATGTGTGGCTTTGTGAACATGCGGGCTTTTTTTCTGGCCGGCAGGTGGGCTCAATTCCTGAAGAGAAGTTGGCCAGCGGCCTCGTAGCAGGTCATGCCTACAGCATCACTGCGGTGCGACTGGTAAGCACATTGACATAGATTTCACTGCTGTCCTATTCACCCACGTTATGGGCCTTAAAGAACGTTGTGTTCTCTTTTGCTGTAAAGTTTGGGCTTTGTGGCTTCAGTATTGCCAACAGTCAGAGAAGAGGGGTACTGCAATCTGTGGCTGCGCTTGAAGTACCAAGTTGATTGGCCAAGTTTTAAAGTGGTGCTTGTGGACATTGTTACCGCTTTATACTGGCAAATTGGGGTAACAGAGTCAAGCACATTGCTGTTCCGTGGGATCCGAAAAGAAATGAGACAAACGAAACTCAGATTAGTAAGACCTTGCGATGGTGATCAGTTACTAGCTGCAAAATAGTTGCGCAGACTTGTTAGCAGACCAGTGGAAAAGGGAGTGAATAGAAAAACAGCGTGAGTACTAGTTTATTACCATGCTTTGTTTTTTATCACTTTCACACCCCGCCATTTGCCATTCTCTTGTTGTGCACTCTTCTGATTGGTTCAGTGAATGTCGCATGCAGGTTTACATCGAGCGGCTAAAGGGTCGAATGCCATTGATCCGGCTCAGGAATCCCTGGGGAGACGACACTGAGTGGAGAGGAGCCTGGAGTGACCAGTGAGGAAATTCTCAATTTTTTTTTCTCACATTTTGGTACTGTTGCTTTTCATTACAGTGGCCTTGTGGTTCTGAAGGTCTTTTGTAGTGAAAGCTACATTGGCCACGAACCTGCAGTTTCGCCGTGCTCGCATTCCCACCGTGGTCGCACCGCACCACGTGACCAACCACGTGACTGGTCATGTGACCAAACGCGTGACGAACCACGTGACAACAACCAGCCAGACAACCAGACTAACCTGGACTTGCAATCAAGATTAACCAACGCTAACCAAGCTATGCCTTAGCTTTCGCTACGTATATCCTGGCATAGCCGAGCTAAGCCACTGCCAATTATTCCAAATGCAAATCCTTTGAAAAGCTGTCAATGTAGTGTACTGCTTTCATATTAGGGCAAGGAAGGGTGTCTTACCAGGCCTATTTAAGCTTTGTTAGCTCCGTCTGGTATGCGAAAATGTATCCTAGAATTAGTACAGTGCATTTCGCAATTTTCTGCTGCAACAAGTCGTTGTATGTGCATGCGGTGCTGGTGGATGGAAGAATGGCTATAATCTTTTACTTGCACCTATCTGGCTCGTTATTTTTAAAGTTGCACTAAAGAGGAATTTGAACTCGTCTTTTTACCACGGGAACTCTATCTACACGCTCCAGGCATTCTTAGAAACTTCGAATTATTGTCCTGTGTGGCCGATTGCCCTAATTAAATTGGATTAAACGTCCCGGCTCCCGTTTGAACTCAATGCGGTAGGCAGGCGGAGTAGACCAACGCGTGGAGTGCATTTCAGCCAGTCCAGTGGAGGCTTCGCTTTCACTTTTATTTAGTTTTTAGGTTTTTGTGAGTAAAGTTTCAGTCACAGACAACATAGCCACAAATTAGGCCCACGGAAATAAAAATACATGTGGACTCTTTGATTTACGTATCACTTTGCCGATGGCAGTGCGGCAAGCCACCACGGGACTGGCTGACGCGTTGGTTGACTCCTCCTACCTACCGCACTGAGTTCAAAAAAAGGCGGGAGCCAGGACGTTTAATCCGATTTAATTGGGGCAATCGGCCGCGCAGGACAATAATTCGCAGTTTATAAGAATGCCCGGAACGTGTAGATCGAGTTCCCGCAGTAAAAAGACAAGTTCGGATTCCTCTTTAGTGCATCTTTAAGGTTTCTTTTGCAACTATTTCCTTGTGCGATTTCGATACATAGTCAGGAAAGTTTTCTTAGGATGTGCGTTTTGGGTGAAATGAACTGATATGTGTATGCTATCCAGTTTTGCTCTGGAAGTATGGGAAATCAGTTTTGAGTTGCCTGCTGTGCCTTGGTTATGATTGTTCAAAATTTTTGTCATGTACCAATAGTTCTTTTTTGTGTGTGTTCAAACGGTGCAGTTGTTCCCTATGAGCCAAAGCTGAGTAGAGCGCGTCTTTACTTTGCAGACAAACTTTTTGGTGTACCGGGCCTTGTGCAATGCTTTGTTCAGTGGAAACCATCATTGCTCACTTTAATTGTCTTGTGGTGGCTGCTTGCATGCTATCTGCAGGTCACGTGAGTGGTCCCTCGTGAGCGCCGAAGAAAGGGAAGCTATCGGCCTTACATTTGATGCCGATGGCGAATTCTGGCAAGTGTCACCTCCTCTGATTCATCAATGCTGTATAAAAGATGGTGGCGTCTTCTTCGTCTTCTTTGAGAGACTACAAGGAAGTGAATAGTCTGTTGCATATGAGTAGTCCCATAATAGCATTACTCTCTCTATACCTGTGCTCTCACTTGTCTGTGATAACATTATCAGGGATGGTAGGATATTTGTGTTATGAATAAATGAGTGAGCTGCTTGCTGGTTTAATGGTGGCTGCATTCATTCTAATTGAGTTGTACTTTCTCGCACATTGTTCTGTTCATTTTTTTTCCTTTCTTTTTGACTGTATTCTGAGTGACTATGGTATTAGCTGTTGTATGAGCAGTTTCTTTCTAAGGGTTGTGTAATTGAGAACTGGAAAACTTTGCATGCAGCATCTATGTGTACTATCTTGTGAGCAAACCTCTACTTGTTATATTTGATGCTTTTTCTTCTGAGGAGCCGCACTTTGTTGTAACACAGATATATGTGTGAGGGCTCTTGCTTTCGATTGAAATCTCGTCTGTTTTCTGCCTCCTCGAAATGTTCTTCCTTCAAGGATGTCGGAGAGAGACTTTCTGCGGGAGTTCCACTTTCTGGAGATCTGCAACCTGGGTCCAGACTCTCTGGACCAGGAAATACTTTCGGACACGTCCAAGAAGAAGTGGGAGGTGTCCATCTTTGAAGGGTCTTGGGTACGAGGAGCCACTGCCGGAGGGTGCCGAAACTACCTCGGTGCGTGTGGCTGCTGTGGCGTGCATTCTTTAACTTTTTTCCTTTTTGCCTTTTCTAGCTTATAAAAGTTCCATTTCCAGTGAAACTAGCTCTAGTTGTCATTATAGAACACAGTATTCTTCAGTAAAAATGGTGCTGTCACAGGAAATGAGACACGTACATGTACACCCCCTTCTATTGTCATGCATGAATGTGAATTGATGTATTTGAGGCATCTGATTTAAGTATCAGTGCTTTGATTTGTTTTACAGTGCCAGTCTGTCCACTTGCTCTATCCTTTGTCCCTGTTTTGTTTTTTGCCGAATATACCAACTAGCTCAACTTTCGATTCTGCTATAGAACACAGTAGTCCATCGATATAGGTCAATGTAAATTTGTCTTCAGCGTCCTTGTAACATAATGCTAGTCGTTCTGTGTTCAGAAAGTGTGAAGACCTCACAGCACTCAGGTCCTGGACATTGATCGCTGACTTCCGAAATGACCTGTGCAGACACCTTCTGGGTGAACCCACAGTATTTCATCACACTGGAGGACCCGGACGACGACGACGACGAACATAACTGCACCATGATCGTGGCTCTGATGCAGAAGAACAGACGAGCAGCCAGGACTCTTGGTGCCGGCTTGTTTCTCACCATTGGCTTTGCCATATACAAGGCAAGGACGTGTGGCTGTCATTTTGCGAGGACGTGGTATGTGAACAACACAGCCACTGAGTGAGGTTTGGCACAATTGTTCATGCTCTGGACATGTGAATACGTGGCACAACTTTTGTTCACTTGCGTATGGGCAGAAACGTATTTGCCGTTAGTGTATTACAAGAGCTTCAAAATTTACTTTGCATACATGTTCTTGTCTCTATGATCAATGTTTTTGTTTTTTTGTTCCTGTTTCTGTTGTCAAGCACATCAGAAGGTCTTTTCTCTGAAACCTTAAGAATTTTCTCATTATTTTTGACCTTGATTTAAAACAGTTGGCTTTAGATTTGTTGTGGATCGGTAACCTTCATTTCCCTAGGGGACTTGGCTGAGCCAGGCTCACATAAGCCAACTGTCGTTTCTGGCTCATGAAGAGTCCAGCTTGTCGTATGTTTTCTGGCACTCTGCGACTGGTTTAAGAAGAGTAGGGCTCGTCCAAAGCATTTTTTTGGTTTGCCAACAGATGGCAGCACGGGTACTAAATGATAATTTTGGCCCCATTCATAATGTTCTAATTATGAAGCGCTGTCATAAGTAAGCCTTCCATACTGCATGAAACAGTACAGTGATGTGATCCTGGCACCTTACAGTACAGTGCCCATCACATGTGTGCATTGCAACCTTTCAAAACATCACCCAGAAACGAGTGGGGGGTGGTACTATAGTGATGGACATTCTTTCCTCACTCACATAGCCACTGTCTTTCTTATTAAGAACAGTTAGAGCTGCAAGTGATAGGCTTGCAGTTTGCCATTTTTTTTTCCCCCCTTGGCTGTGATGTAGTTACGAAGGCAGAAACTTGGGCTAGTTGGATATTGTTTGAACTCATATTTTCTAGCGCTTAGTGAACACAAGGGACAAGAACACAAATACACAGGACGTACGCTAGTCCTGTACGTCCTGCGAGTACGTCCTGTGTATTTGTGTTCTTGTCCCTTGTGTTCACTAAGCGCTAGAAAATATGAGTAGTTACGAACCTGAAACAAGCAGTGCGAAATTCGCCTTGCATGTTGACCTCACTTAAAAATACAGCACGACAGTCTTTGTTTCATACGCCTGAAGTCTTGTCAAACCTTTCTAAATGCAGATTGATGATCCGGACAGCTGTCCGACACCACTTGACTTGACCTTCTTCAAGTTCAACCCATCGGCCGCGAGGTCGCACACATTCATTAACTCTCGCGAGGTGACCACTCGCTTCAACCTTCCCCCTGGCACTTACTGCGTGGTTCCCTCCACTTTTGAACCCAACCAGACGGGAGAGTTCCTCCTGCGGATATTCACCGAAAAAAGGAACATCTCCCAGTACGTGGCCCCTGGTGGCATTTTACGTTTCTACGTCTGCGGGGTCTTGTCTGTGATTATACCAGCTGTCGCATTGCTAGTGGAGATAGGCAAAAGTACCCCTCCCACCTGAACTTTTTGTTTGCTGTCAATTTGAGCACAACGGTAACAAGGCAATATTTGGTGGTAGATGTTGAGCAGCACAAGGTTTGCTTGCATTGCAGTCCTACTTTTTTGAAAGAAAACTAAATGAGGCATCATTGACTGTAATGTCAAGCCAAAAGTGCAGAATATCATAACCTGATGACCGAGGCACTATTTGTCACTAGGAAGGCAAGACCCTGGCCACCATTCTCATTTCTGTCTTGCCGTTCACGCCTGATCACGGCAGCCGCATTTCAGTGAAACTTAAATCCATAAACGCTCGTGAGCTGTTATGTCAGTGCACATTAACCCCTGGAGGTAAAAATTAATCCGGAGTCCTCTACTATGGTGCATCTCAAAGCCCACGTGTACCTTTGGAATGGTAACCTCGCGTACCATTCTTAGTGAGAAATGGTATCGTAGTTGAATTAGGTGCAAGGTTGTGCATTATTTTTCGTGCACTAGCGGCCAAGTGTGTGTGTATATGCAGTGTAATCAGTTTATTCTGGGCTAATTCGCAAGTATGCTATCACTATGTGAAGAACTTGTGCAAACTTACTGCTGTCACTACCCAGATATTAAGCTCTTTTTGGACAAAAGATGTGATGGCGACACGCAAAGATCCCCAGGTGGTCAAAATTAATCTAGAGCCCTCCACTAGAGCATCCCTGATAGTCCACGCACAGCTTTGAGTTGTCAAACCCTACAAATCACAGTTTTTGTAGGTTTGAAGGGAAAGCATTTTATGCCATTTTCAAGAATGGTTCAGAGGCTTCACATTTAGTGAGAAATTAAGTCATAGAAGTGACATAGCTATGTGTAGCTGCTTAACTTTAATAATTGCATTTGGTGAAACTGCTTGTGTGTTAAAGAAAAGAATGACAGCCAGTGAAAGATTCCACTAGTAGGTTTGTTTTTCTTCACACAACTTCATCGGCAAGTATAGGCTGAGTGTTCGGACTCCTGTCAGTGGTGAAATTACACTTTTAACTAGTGGTGATGAAACTCTTCTACAATTTCTGTAAATTGCAGCAGGACACGGCAGATTCTGTGTGTTTGAGCAACGAAATTTGTCAAATAGTATCTGTTTTGTTGTAGTGTGATATCGTCATTTAATGTAAGTCTCTCTTCTTCTGGCACTGCTCCAATGTGAGTGCTGAAAAAAAAAAAAAGTGATAGAAGGGATGGGCATTGTCGCATATGGCAGAGTTAAGCTTTTTTGCAGAGTACTAATTGGTAGTAAGTTTTGTGCTCCAAAGATTCGTTTAAATTCCATGGCTTTACCTTTTTATGTTATCTGCTGATTTCTGCATTGACGAAATTGAAATGGAACGCTTGGCTCCCAGCTGCTGTGGCAGCTTCATAATGTAGCATTGTTAGTGAGAAATGGCCATGGTTGCATCTGATGCAAGGTTGTGGATCACCTCAGAAGTGAGCACGTACCACTAAACTTAAGACATTGGCACTATTTCAACTGAGGTGGGTGCACTCTTTGTGCATTTGTTTAATTAGAGGCAGATTTTATTGTGATCCGAAAATTGGCAAACTTCATATTGATGCCTAATAGATTCCTTTCCCAACTTTGTAATGTGCGCCATAAAACCAACCAACATGTTTTTTGTTATTTCTTCTTATTACTGGCCTGCACAACTTCGTGTCTTGATATGTTCTTGTCTTCCTTTTACAGTGAACATGATGTGCCTCCTGCCATCGTTCCTCCTGCCGATAATGTAAGCGTTTGTCTTCCTCTCTTAAATATTCCTTTGTGACTACATTTTGCCAAGTTGTCCAGGCCCTCAACAAATTCACATAACCTGTTCATTACTGTGGCCTTGCATTTTGTTGCAGTTTCGCTTCGGTTTTGTACAGCAGCCCACCACAGTAAGGATTGACAGCTTGAGTCTGTATTGGGGTGCAAACCCACATTGGTTTGAATATAATGATACTTTGAACACCATATTCTATTTGGAAAGCATAACAGGTGTGCTCATGCATGTGCAAAAGTACTGTCAGATAACACTGTAGCACAGAAGTTGTCTGAATGATTAGGCCTCACGCAAAGTGTAAATGCAGTTGTGTTATCAATGTTTAGAGGGGTTAAATAAGCAAAATGATCACACTTACAGCCGCATACAAACTGTAAAGTTGAAGCTATAGTTTTCAGTCGCTATTTTCTTCAGTAGTCCAGTGATTTATTTGGTGTGACTGTTTTTTTTTGTACACCACTCTTAGATGTGTAACAATTTTCTTGAATCCGTGGTTTGGTTTCTTGGTATCGTGGTGCGAACCATAAATATCGCTGTTGCGTCACGCTGTTGCATGAACAGAAAACTCCTTTCTAATTTCACATTAAAACCAAAAGTGCATGCTGTGAAAGTGCTATGTTGTTGTAAATGTTGTGGCTGGATGGTGCAAGCCTAGTTCACTGAAAGTCAAGCAAAGTTAGTAGAGGCTTTCAGTTCTTGCTAATCTTCTCAGCGTCATTTGCCAGTTTAAAATGACCTTTAATGGTTCACATGCAACATCATTGCTATATGTGTACAGTAGAATTATTCTACCTCTGCAGTTTCTGCTGCTCCAACTAATGAAAGGGAGAGAGCTCGTCAACCAATTTTTGTGTGCCTATGATTGTTTGAAATGTAGTGTCGCATAGCATGTCAGGAAGCGCCGCTATAGACTTCAACGAATGATAAATCGAAGTATATATTGCATTAAAACATTGCAATCACAGATCTCCATCTACAGGCTACCTGCTCAGCTCTTGCTGTCACATCGCATCAAATGGCCCCACAGGTTTTTCACAGCAGAACATTCTAGTGTGATTATCATTTTTATCATGAAGGCCAACCCTATGGCGCCAAAATAATGGCAAAATCGGCACTGTCGTTGCGTCACATTTCGTTTTCACTGCATTACAGTAAGAACTGTGCTGCCTTGGAAGATGAGCCGGATGGTTTCTTTGTAAAAAATTGCAGATTGTTAGGTTCTCGGCTTGCATATGATTTGCTATGATGTATTAATCTGTTGCTGGGTGTGCTGTGCACGTTATATGGTGGCACAAGTTGTCTAACATTTCGGTGTGGCTCTCATGTGATGAGATGCATGTCCTCTTTTACCGAGCTTCATTCTTTTAAAACTGAATGCATACTTTATCAATCAGCTGCTTAGTTGCCTTGGCCTTAGGAGCAGACAAAGTATAATTTCACTAGGCAAGCAGGACTTGCTTTGGTAGTAAAAAGGTGACAGTGTTGACGTGTACTGTTCATCTTTAACTAAAATGAAGTTTTCATTACTAAGTGTTAAGTTTTCTACTTTGGTTTTTGTGCCAGTATTGCATGTTTTATAGTCCCTTCAAGTTGAGGCCGACGGTTTCTGCCATTCACTCGTGGGACCCTGTGGTGGTGACTACTCGCAGGTTCGTGCGAAAGAAGAGGACCCCAGTTCTGATCGTGCTCAGCAATTGCGAGCCCTGTTTGCCAAGATTGCTGGTGATGACATGGAAGTGAATAGCTACGAACTGCAGAAGATCCTCAACATGGTCTTCCGCAGAGGTTGCCTCCTGCTGCTGCTCTTGCGTTCTCTTATAGCTGCTGTGAATTCTGCACTCCATGTTCTACTTGTAGTTCGTCCGTGTTGCCATTGTTCTCTCATATATTTAAGTTCCAGTTATCATACTTTGCCCCAGTTTCACTTAGTCAAATGTTGAACATAGTGCTAATTCTCAGCCATCTTGGCGTAGTAGTATATTTGTTATAGTTTAGAAGTACATATACGCCATTTCTATAGCCTTGCAGTTCTTACTAGGATTGTTTAGTATTACGATTAGTAATAGCAGAAGTCTCTAACAAATTTTCTGCTGCCGTAACTAGCATTTAATCATTTTTTACTTGGATATGAATTTACCTGGGAAAATATCGATATTTTTGCAGTTTTATCAGGCAGACATATAGCAATGTTTTGAAGTGTTCACATTACATATTTTTCAGTTTTCAGTTTCATGTTTACCCCAACATTTCATTGTGCATTGTGGTATTGAATCCTGATCAACATCCTGTTGCATTTCTGCTAATGTTATGAGATTAGAAGCATTAGATGGTTGTGTGCAGGGTGTGCTTTGCATCGTGTTGCATTAACCACCGGTCTTCCTTTCTTCATTGCTCACCATTAGCTGCTGCGCCTGTGATGGTTTGTGTGAAATGCCACGCGCAGCATGGGATCATAATATTTCTTGTGCCATATTGGTCACACCTTCCTGGAATGACACCTTATGCGACTTTAATTATTCTTAACAAATTGATGATTTGACTAATTTTTATGCTTAAAAGTTTGCAAACTCATTGTATAAATTTTTATTGATCAAGAATATAAGGTTACATGTCACTGGTCTTTGTAACATACGTAGACCATTCAGACATTTTGTAGGGAGACCGGTATCACAGTTTAATGTGAATAGTACGTCTACAGAAATTTCTGCTCTTCACTTAGTTTGGCATGAAAATATTGTGGGAGGTGTCTTAGAGCATTATTTGAAGTTATAACTTTTACTGTTAGTACAGGGAAAGAAAGAATTGAGCAAGTTAGTAATACCTAACAACTGTGTATTTGGATTCATTATTCCAGGGAACCATTTGAGGTTGCAGCATTCATGAATAATAAATATATAGCAGAAGTGTCGCTTCATGCTAATTAGGCAAGTGTGAAGGACCACCTGCAGACTGATTATGAGATTTCTGCTGAGTCAATTTGATTTGAACGCCTTCATTCTCTTTAGCTAAAACTGGAATGATGAATGGTTTGAAGAACTCTGTTTTTGTAGTTTGGTTGACTTGCAAGTTTGCAGTCATGTTTGTTTACTTATCAGTAGTCCAGGTGTCTTGGTGAAACTGTCCCCTTTCCATGCCTTCACGACCCTGCTTGCCAAGGATTGCACACTCAGATTTGCACTGAAAATCACTGTGGCTCTGTGATGCACTTTTAGCAACTTGCATCCTAATAACCTGCTTGCTTTTATTTAACTTCTAGTTTCTAAGTTCATTTTTTTTATTTTGTTACCAACCAGACAATTCAATAAGTAGGCATTATAATGGGCTCTTTATAAATTTGGTTTATTAGTGATGTCATGTTAATAACACTGCAGATTTTTGTCTGAGGCGTAATGCTGAACTCTTTCACAGTTCTAGAAATACGCGTATTTTATTTATTTATTCATTTTTTTGTTTTTAACTAATATGCATGACAAAACCATTGCCATGTACTGTTATTCCCTCTCTCCCTAAGTTTACATTTCCATAGCTACTGAAGGGTTTGAGGCATTTTTAAAATTGCTGCAGTTAAAAGAATACTACAGTAACTCCAGGTAGAGGAATATAAATCCATGAACTAGCTGGCATGGTTTGCGATTAGGTCAGGCATTTTGACCCCAATGTGTGATTGCAAAGTGGTAGCGTACTCTCACAGCATGCGTACAGCACGAGCATGTTTTTTTTATACCATAATCAAATTATGCGTGCTGTAGCTAGCAACACTTTTTCAATGCGATAGCATTAGAATTGTTGTCACAGCAAAACCAAGCTGATGTCTATTGTCACAATATTCACTCATTGGTCGATAGAGATCTGTGACCTTGTGATGTCTCACAACCTGGCCACTGGATTTTGAACAATTTGCCCACGAAGGCAGATGGTAATTAAATTAATGATATCTTGAGAGAGGTAACATGACCTTGTGACATCATCACAACATGGCCTCTGGATTAATTGTGAGCGACCTAGTTTCGACACAGCAATCTAGATAGATAATCACAATCAAAAATCGGGAAAAAATGTGATGTATGCAAAATTCAGCACCATCAGTGTAGCGGATATTTACTACTGCAGCTAGCAGTCTGAATATGACGTTTGACGGACCGACGGTTGCAAAGAAAGTGATGCAAACACACACAGTAAGTAGTTACATCAGCAGCTGCAACAAATGTGAAACTTAATGCTATCGCATTCCACTCTTGATGACTGAAGTGTCCCCATAGTTTTTTTATTTGTATTCTCTTGAGTTGGATGAGTCACTACCCCATAGGCCTACAGCACGGTGCACGCATGTCTCGTGTGCCTGTCCTTGGTTTCCGTTGTAGAATTGCGGCGCAAGGTGTCAAAGCCCCCACCGTCCGAGCAAGAATGCGATTGGCGCCAGTTGCTTAAGTGTCTTGACTGCTTTAGCTCGTCATGTAAGTCCCCACCGTGTGGTTTCTTTCTGCACGTGAACACGCACATGCTCGTGTTTCTAGTCCATTGAGCTGTGATCGAATAGGAAGGAGCACCCTGGTGTATTTTTCGTCTGCTTGGCCGGAACGCAACTTCTGCTTGAGAGCACTGGCACAGAGCCGCCTCCTTGTGTATAGCACATCCATTCTCGTATGCTTTGCAGCACTTTCCTGTCCTCTCTCTCTCTCTCCTGTGGCTCTGCTTAACATGAGACAACTAGTGCTGGGCTCAAAATATGCTGTAACTTGATACTGGTTCAGCTGGCATTAATTTGAGCTTGTGTACATTATGAGCTATCCATACAGTTAAACCTGGATAGAGCGAATTGAAGGAAAGTTCACAATTTTTGGTTACAGGTTTTCGTTACAGAGTAATGTGGAAACAAAACCAAAATGATAAAAAAATACAAGAAAATTCGCTGCAGATCCCCGCGGGGCACGGTGCCGGCTTTCTTCTTCTTCAGGCCCGAGGATTCGGGGCCGTGGAGAGGAATGGAGAGTCATTTGCAGTAACCCCCAATATACAAAGTCGTGAAAGCAGAAAAAACATTGAAAGAAAAATGGAGTTTCGAAATAAATGAAACACTGAAATTTTTAGTGTACTGGTCATGCACGGTAAGCTTTATTTTGCAACGTGAACTCGACTATGAGAACTGATTGGTAATAAAAAGAGCAACATGTAGTGGCACGGCACGCAAGACACGCAAACACTGCTAACAAGGAATGCACGATGCCGCTATACATGGGGTTAAGGTAATTGGGTAGTCAGATGTGCTTAACCAATGTACCAAATGCGAGATAAAGTGTTTACCATGGCGCGAACACTTGCCGCTATACCACCTGTCACTCGTGCAGTGAGGCAAAGCCTACCGCCTTCCATCCGAAGGGGCACAGCTTGGCACTTGGCAGTTCGATATGTCCGTTTTATGGCAAACCGTGTTCGGTACATGAAGTGAGAAATGGATGTGTCTGTTAAAAATATTTAGGAACAGTTCAATAAGTTCAATATAGCTAATAATTCATAATAACTGTGTTCGTTATAACGAGGTTTCACATGCATACATTTGAAGGACGGTAGCTTTTGCAGATTGAAGCTCTTGGTAAATCCAAGAATTGCCTACATGCAGGTTCGTTATATCCAGGTTTAACTGTATAGCTAAAGGAGCCGATGTGTTTCAGGGTTATCTGTGTGATTACGGTTTATTCAAGATGAATTTATATAATGTAATATGTGAGTGCTTGCAATATTGTGGAACATATTTTCAGATCAACTGCTCTTAGCAACTTGTGTTTTAAAACACAGTGAAGTGGCATCACAATAGCCAACTAAAAATAGGCTGTGCAGTTGATGTTGCTCAACTGCACATGTAAATTCGTTGCACCTGGCTTAAACGTCATCGTTCAAACTCTAATTATCGCAGTCAACCAGAAGTTGTCACTTTTAAAGAGTGAAATATGGCTGCTCCCTTGGTATACAATGGACTGCTCTTAAGACGAACATTGCTGAGATAAATTCTCTCATAAGCTGCAGAGTTAAGAGACTGTTCTTTAGCTTCCCACAGGCACAGTGAAAAAAGAAAAAAGATGGTTTGCAGAAAGTGCTTAATTAATTTTCACTGCCTAAATGTGAACTGTTCTCGAGTCACAAGCTCATAACTGAAAAAGGTTTTATACACAGATGTAAACTGTTGTTGGCCTTGTCTTGAATGTAGCGTATTAAGGCACATTATAATTCTTTAAGCATAATAAGAGCTTTTAAGAGCATAATAAAGAGCATAGTGTTTGTAAGGAATGTTTACCAAAACTGCAGAACTGGATGGTGGATGATAGGTGCTTTGTGGGTTTTAAAATATTTTTGATCTTCAGTGCCTCTTAAATGTTCTCTTGTCGCTCCTTCTCATTTATGTTTGCCATATCTAGTTTACTATTGCTACCTGTTTCCTTACACGAATCCTAACTAGAACACTTTGTTAAGCTGAACTTCTGATAAACAGATTTCCAATGTCCCACCACGTTCATCTTAAAAGCAGTCATCTGTATGGCCATGATGAAACTTTTGACTTGTCCAGAAAGACTGTAAACTGCAAATTTGTGTAGCACAGCTCAGACTAAAGGGTTAGTCTTGTAGTTCTTGCCTTTTTGTATGTTGTACAATGCCATTGTGACAAAACCAAGGCTAATGCAGGTGCTCACATTGAAAGCAGGATTTGTTCAGCCTTAATTCTAGGTTTGCTTCTGTACATGTGGAGAGACTGGTCAAAATCATCATGTAAGAGTCTAAGCAATATGAACTGTTTGTTTTTCTCGGTGTTCGTTCACACCCTCTCCTCCTCCGCCGTCCCCACGTTCGTTTTGGGCACTCACAAATGCCCATTCAGCTCCCCGGGAAGATGAAGATGACGGTAAGCGGTCGCCCTTCTCCAGTGTGTTGTGTGCATGGATTGTTGTTCATCTGTTCTGCTTCGACCTCTGTCAGCCATTATTCTTCCATCATCCCGGCCCACTTGAATCTCCTTTTGCTTCTTTTTCCTGTGATTTCGTTCGAGTGGCGTGTGCGTGGACTCCGTGTTTATGTAATGGCTCGCATTAACAAGGACACCCACAAACAAGAGGACATCATTGCCTCACTTGGGTGGCTTTCCTATTATGAGCCTTCGTAAGGGGGCACATTTCATATAGCATCTGCTCTTGGTGGTCAGCTGGTGGCGATATCATTAGCAAAGGATACGTTATTGGCAAAGATGAAAAGTCGTCATGCTAGGACATCTCAGAGAGCTTCATGTGATGTGAATTTATTTCCAAGTGGTGTTTCTTGCAGCAACATTATTCAGTTTCTTATTAATTTATTTTCGAACAGTTTTCTTTGCAGCAATATTGTTCTGTTGCTTGGGAGGTTTCTACATGAGTTTAAGGTTACATATTTAGCTGCTGTAGTGCAGTTTATGCCTTCCCAAAGCCCCATAATAACACCATAGTTTGTTTCTTTTGAAAGCCACAGCTAACTTTTGGGGAATTGACTTAGTGACCACAAATGTACTAGTATTTGTGTGTAGTTTATAGTCACTTACTTCCCTAGCTTGGTAACAAAAGTTGCCTAATACTTAGTCTTCATTTGTGCTGTGTGCATAAAACCACAGCATGGGGCCTGAATCCTAAAGCCACAGAAAAAAAATTCCCTGCCTGGGGGATTTAACAGCTAAGTGTGCAGTTATACTATACACCATTCCTGTTGTTTGATTCTAAATGGGCGTTTTTTTTAAACGCTTGCTGTAACTATAACTATCTTGCCTGCACTTTGTCATTCTAATATAGAACATAGTACTTTGTGCATTGTCTGAGTGTGCATTGTCTTGGAAGCGTACAATACTAATAACTAAGGGTTACTTTTTTTCTCTTCATAGGCCTCATTCGCTGAATGCATTCATTCCAAGATTTTTAGATGCAACCATATACTCGGTCCAGCTGCGTCCTGTGAAAGTGTCTACTGCAGTCTTGCGTGCACTTTTCTTTTTGTAGCGATAGCTACATTACGGTAGCATTTCAAGCCTTCAGCGTGGCGGCGCCGCCACCCTGTGGCTGCGCTGCCACGCTGTCATGTGGTTGGTCACGTGGTGCGGAGCAGCTGCCAATGGCACGGCGCCGTGGCTGATCACGTGGCTGATCACGTGGTTGGTCACGTGACCAAGTTCCACTCGGCCAGCTGTAGCTATCGTGTCACTCCAAGTTTAACCAAAGCTAAACCACCACCAATTTTTTTCAATTTAGACTGCCATTTTTTTCAATAGATCTGTGCCATATTGTTAACATTCAGTTCTTAACCCAAAGTCACTCCTGAAATGGGAGCATATTTTCCATTTTGTCACCATCAGCACTTATTTCTTTTCCAGAAATCCGATCTGAGCAGTTTGCCCTGGATGTGTGCCGAAGCATGGTTGCTCTCATGGACGTATCCTTCTGCAGTTGCACATTGATTGTTGCAAGAGGTGTCTGTGTGTCATGAAGTCTGCCAACCAAAAGGGTGCTTCTGTGCTTTACCAATGGCTCAGCTGATACCTGCATTTAACATGAGAAACAAGTGCAGATACTGTTTTTGTCTTCAATCAAGTGTTGTCTTTCATCAACCAGCACTCTGTGTAAAGCATTTGTTAGCATATACGTCAGTGTGTTGACTGCCAAACGGTGCAGAGCCATAGAAGTTCATTACTCCACTGTGATACATAGAGGGTGTACAAGCGTTCACAAATGTACATGCAAGGCATATATGTAAGGGTACAGGACTCTGTTGGGGCATGCATTCATGTGCATGTGACTGTTTGCCGATGGTTGGTGTAGCACATCGTGTGTGTGCTTCTGCACGTGTTACTTTTAGCTTTTTGCTCTGCCCATATCTTGTTGCAGTTGAGTAGTCCTTGCAGCAGAAGCAACGTTCGTAGCGTTGGGTCTCATTAATGCACTTCAGAAGTTCATTTTATCTATTCTGGACTTATTCAAGCACCTAGGCTACTTGTATTTTCCTGCACACACATTATAGCTTACTGTTACTTATACTGTCCATTTTGGCACACACGCTGATATCATTTTTCTAATCTTCAAAGTGTTGGTTTACATTGCAGTCTCTTTGTCTCGCCCTGATAATTAGTATGTTCACTTGTTTGAGTAACACGTAAATCTAACTGCAGCTTAAAGTTTGAAATCCGAAATGGCTCGGGTAATTTTATTTCTAGCTGATGCCAGCATCTTCGTAATCTAGTTTTGCTATTGGAATGTAATTGAAATTGAAATCTTTTTCTGTAAATTGGAAAGTATACGATTGCACATAAAGAATGGCTAGGAAGACAGGAAGAAAGGTGCAGGCATATATATAGATTGGCTACCCCTAACTCACGTGTAACCCACAAGAAGACAGCTTGCTGAAAGGGATACATTACAGCAGCACTACTCTTCCCTAGCTTTGCAGAACTGCAAATACCTCTGACATGCCTATTGCAGGGAAGAACATCGCTGATGTCTGATAAGGAACAAGCTCAGCATTGCATGCAGCATTTCCCTCATCGTACCATTTCCTTGACTTTCTGTTGCGCACTTTAGGATGACCATTCGGGAAAACTAGGACTGGATGAGTTCAGAGCTCTTTGGATCCTCATTAGGACCTGGAAGGTAGGTCTTTTCTCGTGGAAATTTTAAGGCTCCTCTTTAATTTGCTTCTGCTTTATTTTTGTTGTTTTTTTGTTTGTTTTTATAAGAAATGGAAAACATTTCTTGTGCCTTTTCTTGTTATAATGGTTCTGCCACAGAATACATATTTGTATCTCAGGCACATTATTGTTAGAGGAATTGAAAACGACATTCATTTCAACTCTGTGATTGTGGTTTCACAGGTCTGTTGGCCTTTTTAAATTGAGACCAGATACTGTGCGAGCTGATGCATTTATAGTGACATTTTTTTTTACATGAAGGGAGCATTTAGAACCAGCAAGTGTGACCTTGGAATTTTTGAAAACAGGTGCATTAGTAACAAATACCTAGGTCGCTGGCTTAGCCCTAACTTGATCTAAGAAACTCTCCTCTATAGTTTCATGCAGGTTCAACGTGCAGCTTCATTGGATTTAAACATGTAGCTTATGGAGAAGTTTTTTTCCATTGCTTTAGTGCAATGTGAACTCCACTGAGTCTTTCAACTTTTGTAATTTCATTACCCTACAGATACAGCTATTACAGTGAGACATCTGAAGGCTCTGAAAGTATTAAGCTGAGTAACATGTCTACGGGCCCGTTATAGAGTTTCACTGCACTTGAAACTTGGATGGCTCAAAACTGTTCAGTTAAGACACCCAGTTTTGGTTTCTGAACAGAATTTACTTGAACACTTAATGTGAAGGAAATTGGACTCTGTATTACCAGTATGACCAGAACGTGTACCGGTTGCATAAGAAACATGCTGACAAGTTCTCAGAAGCTGCAGTCAAACTGAGGTAGCAACAGTGCTGTTACTTAAGAAAAGTGCTACAAGTCCTGACTGTGATTTGGCGATGGATGTGTGTGATTCAGCAGTATGCAATGGTAGAGCATGGCAGGTAGTGCACAGTGAAGAACCCCAGGTGTTTCAAAATGAAGCAAAGTTCTCTGCCATGATGCCTCTTGTAGCAACGTGTGGCTGTAAGTGGTTTGTATATTGTGCTCAGAAAATTTGCTTTTGTGGAAGGACTTAAAGTTGTCATGTGTTCATTGTGCTCAGCATAAATTCTCTTGTGAGAGAAAAAGTAGCTGGCTTCGTTAAAAAGTGACAACCTTCCCTGAGCTCACATGAGAATAAAAAAAACGCCTACCACCAGCAAGTGGCACAAGTGTTGTTTTTGATGTCCCGCTCAGTGTAAATATATCAGCTCAGCAACGAAGTGATAGCAGCTCTTCAAGACTTTCTTGAAAGGGAGCATTTTATGTTGTCTCTAGAATAACTGTGGTCGTTACTTTTATGGCAGTGAGGTTGAATGTAAGCCTTTCTTTTTTTTGGCAAGAAACTGATTAATGTGGTGCTGTCTTCTCCGATTTCAGAATGTCTTCACAGCATTTGACAAAGATGGGTCAGGCTATTTGAACACGTTCGAGCTGAGGGCTGCCTTGAATTCCGCCGGTGAGTCGCATATTGGAGATGCCTCATTATGTGTGCCATGGTAAAGTTATCTGCTAAAGGTTATTGTAAACTAATCTAAACTATTTCTGTGATGCTATATAGTCTGGGAAGTTGCAGAGGCAGTTGCCTTAAGTACACCTCATTGCATGTGCTGAATAAAAGTAGCTCAATCATCCACTCTCAGTTGATGTAAAAATTTATGCCAGCTGCTTATTGCAGTGGACTTCTGATGCAGCCTGCCTTCACTTGATTCCAAGAATTACATGTGTGAAAAGTGCGTTTTCTTTCCGGATGGTAAAATCTCTGAGAAACAAAGATCCTCTGACATGATGTACAGCAGTGGTTGGATTTACACTGTTTATGATTTAGTATGCTGCAGCTCATCATTCATTTGGATATTGTGTTTTTGTGGCCAGATTACCAAATTTGTAGCATATCTTTTACAGCATTGCAGCTACCAATAAATTCATTATAGCAGCAGTTTGAACTTGCTTTTTCCATGTTTCCTTGTGATTGTTAAGAAAATTATGTGACGTAGTGAAATGATTTCAGTCTTAACTAATATGTTATGTTCATTGCAAGTTATTTTGAGCCACCTTTCATGATAGCTGCCATAATGCAAGTTTCATAGCTTGTGTGATACATTTCAGTGACTGCATTTGCTGGACAGCTTGCAAGTTTGGATAGACTAAATTACAATGTCGTACACGCCATTCAGCACTGACTAAGGAGACATTAATATCTGGCAGGAACCGCTTCCGTATTGAGACATTGTCGCTGTGGGTTATGTACTAATTTGCTCTTTCAAGAACCATTTCTATAGTGTAACATTTTTTTTAATTCTGATTTCTCTTTTTTATGTAAGTGTCCATTGTTTTCATGAAATGGTACATTTAGCACCAGACTAAGAGATGAAATCCTGTTAAGCTTAAGCTGAGGTGCCATGCACCAGGCACGAAACTGAAAAAAGTCTTCCAAGTTTTGCCTTGAAGATATTAAATGGGGCTAATTATTCATTGTCACCTATCGGAAACTTATTTTGTCTTTGTTGTCACCAAATCTTGAGGCTGAATTTTGAAAATCACTTCAGAACTGATGCATTTGCTAAATTTTATCCAGATTCTCTGCTAACAGCTGCCACACATCAATGGCTGTGTAGCTGACAGGCGTGTACGACAAATTAGGTTGCATTCTTTCACCTGTTCTTATGTTCTAAATCTTGTATGTACCTTGCTGTCTAGGCTACCAAGTGAACCAGCATATTCTCAAAGCTCTGGTCCTGCGGTACGGCAATGATGATGGAAACATAGCTTTCGAGGACTTCATTGGGTGTGCTGTCAAGCTGAGAACCATGATAGGTGAGATACATGTGTCAACTTCATGCTCCAAGCTGCTGAGATAACTCTTAACTCTGCGCTTCATAAGAATGTGCTCCTTATTTTCTTGACTTTGTGCTACAAAATCTTGAAAAAAGGGGATTCTTCAAGATCTGGTTAAGTAAGAAATTTGTTGCTGTGATTGACACTTATGTACACTCCATTTAGGTGATGGCATCATCACACCTGACATCTCAGTCTGTGTGTAGTGGGTGCAAACTGCTATGGCAAATAATTTGCGTCGAAGAAAAAGTTAATTGTACTTTTTGTCCCCTTCCGGCTTAGCTTTATTGAAGAATGCTACCTGTAATGCGGGTTTAAAATTTTTTTGCTAGGCGTGTAGTATCTGCAAGACCTGTGATCATGCTTCTTGATTGTGACCAATCTTTTCAGAAATTTTTCATGAAAACAGTAAGTCCTTGACCCAGATATTTTGGGTGTGCTTTGTTCTTTTTAGGTATACCACGAGAAGTGCATTTTTACATGTGGCATTCATTTGTTCCCTAAGATATCTCTACAGTGTGGTTTTGTGCATTGCAATTTTCTTGCTTTTGTCTACCCCTGCTGAACAGCCAGTGATCAGCCGCAGCATGTGCATTGCATGGTTGTCTTTGAATAACATTTCTTTTGATGATGCATCAAGCACACTTCTACAACTCTCTCTCACGTTTCTTCTCTTATTACAGCCTCACGGCGTAAGTTATGCAATGAGGGACTTTTTTTTTAGGGGATGATACCAATATTTGTGTTCTCTCAAAAGAATGAAGCTGTTGTTTTACTAAGCACATGGGAAAAGTTTGACATTTCTATATGACCTCACGAGCACAACTACATCTTCTCTTCTTGTTTTACTTATGCATGCAATACTGTCAGTTTAACTAAAGGTGCAAATAGGAAATTAGTTGTTCAAGTTGTGCAGCCTGTGTATACAGTCACAACTAGTAACAATTGAGCATGCTGCAAGTATGGTTTCATGGGAATCTCAAGCCTAAATTGGAGCTGTTCCTTGACTCTACTCGCAGAATCAATGTCGGTGTATGATTATACTTTCACCAGCAATGCAGTGTTAGTGTTTTTGAAAGTTGCTTGAACAATTCATGCTTCTGAGCTCAGGTAGCTCATTATCGCATGATGTTTCAATAAGATAACTTTTCATTTCACTTGCAAACTCAACAGGCACCTTTTAATTGAAAACAAGTTTTTCATTTTCAAAACTTCAAAGGTTGATGTTCATTTATGATAGATACCGAACTCAAAAGCCCCATGGCAAGGCCAATCCACAATTTATGATTACATGGACAAGATGCAGTTCTTCATTTGGAATCTATTTGCACAAGCAAAGAGACAAAACTTTAGTATTAGCTCGAACAGATCAGGATGCATAACTGCATAAAATTTTAGTTGCACGTCTTTCTCTGTTATATTGCTAGTGAGATGTGGTACATATTTTTGCTTTACTTGACCACATTACTGGGAAGTTTGATGGTAGCTTGAATTCAGCTGAGCAAAGTGGCGTTTGCACATAATTTAAACGTTGCAGCATAGACTTTTGAGCTAACGAGTATAATAAATTTATTACTGAATATTGTCGGGACATCTACATAGCGTCTGCCTTGTAAGATAATACCACTGAATTCACCTAGTACCAGTTATGATAGAAACGATGCGTAATTATCTCAAGCGCCTTCTTGATAGCGTGTATGCCAGGTCTCTTGTGCCTCATGCGTTACTAAAGGATATACTGGTGCGATTCATATGAATGGTGGCCGTGGGAAGTGCAAGCTTATGCCATTTCATCATTCTGTCTATTTGTGAAATTTTGTGAAATATTTTTTTTTTTTTTTTTCAATATCCTGAAAACCTAAAATGGAGCCTAACCTAAAAACGGTACAACCTCAGCTGTACTCTTTTTGACTGAAACTCTGGTGTTCAATTTCAGAGGTGTTCAAGGAGAAAGACACAAGGAGTATTGGAAGTGCAGTGTTTACGATTGATGAGGTAAGTCTGGTTGCTGTATGTTTTCTATTCACATTTCACTTCTTCAACTTTGAGCCACTGTTTTACTTCTAGAATTACAGAATTTTGCTATCATCCAGCTTCTTTTGGTACTGTGTATGCTTAATTGTGCCTTCAGTGTCAGATAAGTGTAGCATTGCTAAGCATTAACAGTGTAAGGCAGAACAAATGGCTAGCATTTAAAGTTTACCCAGTATGTATCACCATATGCATCTGCACCTTTGTCCATGCACACTTGGAAAACAAAATGGAGTGGTTAAGACAGTGTAATTTATTTGAAAAGAAAGTTTTTGCTTCAGCATCTTGGTGCCAATACTAGCGGGCTGATCTCAAGCCTAGCATATGGTGAACACTATGTAGTGCAAAGGTTATGAAACTTACTCATGATACTATAATTCGCGACAACTTTTCCTGGCACTGGTGCCAAGGCTAGAATTGGAATGCCCCTTATCTTTCTACACAGCGAGTGTAATCGCTCCCCTGTTGCATTTGTTGTTTTCCTCCTAAACCATAGTATATTAGTAATAATCGCATATTTCTAACTTAAGTGGGCATTTTCAACTCTAGAGGCCTGGTCACAGAAAAAGTTTCTGAGTTGTTTAGATGTCTCCTGATTTCCTGGCTTTATTGACATGACTTCCAACCAATGAACCCAACAGCAATTTTTCTTGCTGCAGCTTTCTTTCACACTGATGTTGCTGTAATGTAGCGGTGTGCGAATATTGGAATTTTTGAATATGAGTCGAATATACATATGAAGAAATATTGACTTAGAATATCGAATCTAATATCAAGCATCTGTTCAGTATTATTAAAAAAAACATTTGAGAAAAAGATACAGGCAAATGCTGTTTCCTTTATTTATTTAAAAATATTGTATTGTATTTGCAACTGTAATAAACAAAACTAGACTGACTCAGCATTATATAAAATATATGATGTGCACAGAAATGTATGCTACTTGATTACACAGCATAACAGTATACAGCCTGTAATCTGGTCATTCAAAGAGAATAATAAAAATTAAATTAATTACACATGACTGGCAACTAAAAATAACATGATGGCGGGTGAAACATCATTAATTTCTATTTCAAGGGACTGAAAGAATTTCCTGAATTATCCAAAAGCTGATTTAATTCCCCGCAGCCCACTAAAAAAAATAAAAACTGTTGAAAATACGAAAATGCAGTGAAGCCTTATGAGGAAGGAGGCGCCATCACACAAATGGCGAAAAGCCCGTGATGAGCATGCAGTTTCGGCATGCTGGAAGAACAACTCTGACGTAAGCGAAGGGATCACACATTGGCATCGCAGAATAGTAAGACTGCCTTTAAAAAGACAAGAGAAATGATCAGCGACGTGTCAGTCAATGCCTAATTGCGGCGCATAGCTGTGTTCGGACGACTGGTGAGTGGGCGGGCTGACAGATGTCCTCGTCACGGTCTCGCGGCGAAGCTCAGAAACCAAAACTACGTTGTCAAGTTATTTATTGGTCTAGCGACAGGAGTCCTCCGATCGTCATCACACCTGCTGTTATGTGCACTTAAGAGATGCACAGGTTACAGTGCACCATGCAATAGGTGGGATGGCTTGTCCTGTTGGGGCACGTCTACTTGCCCTTTCGGGAGCCTTGCGCAAAAATTAAAATTTTTCAAATGGGCTTTCCTGCATATCATGGTTGGCCAAAACGAGGTGGCAGAGCTTGTGCTAGGAGAATTCTGAAGGTGACAGAAAAAGTTCCATGAGTGTGGGCTTTAGGTACGTAACGCATAATGGAAAGATCAAACAAACTATAAAGGCCCTTTCGCGTTGTGATTGTTTGAATCTGATGGTCGGCCATCTTGTTTGCAAAGGTGTCATATGTGGGGAAGCCCATTTGTGGAATTTTGCTTGAGATCCAAGCCTAGCAGCGTCCGAATGTGATTGGTATTCGAGATAAACGACTGAGCGGAAAGCGAGAATGCCCTTATACGGTTTTCCTGGCATTTTAAACTCAGTCTTCAAATTATTTGCCCAGATATTGTGGTTTGCCAAAGTGAAATTTATGAAAATCGGTGCAGTATTTGATCGCTTGCAAAATTTGGAAGTTCTCGAATATAAATTTGTTGAACCGAATTTGAACCAAATATCAAACATATTCATATTCAAGTTTTTGACTATTTGCACACCCCTACTCTATTCATGTGGATGTTATTTGCATTGATACTCTTGTCTGATGCTTAGTGCTACAACTTTATGTTGACTGTTTACTCTTTTATAGTGGCTGGAGAACACAATGTACGCGTAGGAAGCGAAGCGCTGTGGACGTGTGGTCATGCTTGATTGTGTCCTTCCGGGAGACTCTCCCAGCCAACAAAACTGCCAACTCCTGCCACTTCCAACATGTCTTTTGGGTCTTTGCTTCAATACAAATGGACTCTCGAGTAACGCAAGGCTTCAGGATCATGATAGTGTAGCTTTTGCAAAGTGCCAGTACAGCTTGCATTGCATAACAGAAAAAGAAGTGCTATAAAGCAGCATACGTATAGGGCTGGCTTTTATAGCATAACGTAAATTTAATTAGATGCTGCGTGAAACGCTCATGACTAGTCATCTTTTGCTGAGACAACCATTAGTAAGCTGGAAACCTTGCATTTTACGTAAACTACATACCTCGTGCCCTTATTGACCAGTGTCGATTGCACAAGCCCATGCCTTCCCAAACAGAACGCACGTGGGTGAATGTGTGTTAATTATGACGACAATGTGACACCAGCAGTGCTTTTAATGGCGTAGTTGTATGCGTAAGCTATTTGCACTTTCTACTTTCATGGGTGAAATTCGGCCCGTTTGGCCACTTTCTGTTCATTATCCACACCGAAGCAGCGGTGATGTTTTCCTGTGTCACAAGTTGGAAACTACTCGGCTGAGACTCAGGAAGGCAGGTTCTCCGGTGCTTTGATTCTTGTTTTTACTATATGATTGTGTGCTTATATGAATGTGTACAGATTTCAGATTACGTATTTATGAGGAGACGTCTCTTGCACCATTTTTTATGTTTTAAAATATAACGTGTACAAAAGTTCAGTCAGCATTATTTTTAATGAAACTGAACATGAAACGGGATTGACAATGGCAAAGAAACATTGGTTGTTTTGTCTATTATACCATATATTATGCCATCTATGGGGTGCCTAACAGCAGTTAATCAACAGTGGTTGACAGTTATGTCGTATTCAGTGTATATTGCTGTTTGTGTTCTTACGATGGGGAAGTTGAATTTTGTTATCAGCCAGTTAAGTAAGTAGGGTATGATGATACATCACATTTTCATTGTTGCACTCTTCCTTCCTTATTTTGAAAGTGATGTTTGCCGAAACTTTAGCGCTATGCCTGTCCTTTGTTTTCACAAATTGTTATGGCTATTATGGCATCCTTTGTAAGTTGCAAGCTTCGAGAGATTTGTTGCTGTGATTGTTGCGCACTTTTTCTTTTAACGTGAATGCGATTACCGAGCGGTGCTTTGTTGTTGACCAATAAAAAAAAAGAACCTGACTGAGTCTCTTTGGTGCACTGTATTTCTTTTTCTTTTCTTTGCTCAAAGCTTTTTCTTGGAGGGTAGCTAAACACTCATAATGGAATACTTGCTCAGGGGCAAAGTGGTGTGTGTTATTATTAATGCAATACCACTAGGAGGGCCATGAAGGCAAATCTGTCCAGCGTTGGTCGCGACATCAGTGTTAAAGGTGCACTAAAGAGGAACCTGAACTCGTCTTTTTACCGCAGGAACTCGATCTACATGTTCTGAGCATTCTTAGAAACTTCGAGTTATTGTCTTGTGCGACTGATTTCTCTAATTTAAATTGGATTAAACATCCCAGCTCCCGCTTTTTTTTTAATTCAACACTGAAGGTTGGAGGAGTCAACCAATGCGTGGAGTGCCTTTCAGCCAGTCTTGTGGCAGGTTCACTTTTATTTTTATTTTTTTAGGTTTCTGTGAATAAATAGTTCGTCAGAGACAACATAGCCGTAAATTAGGCCTATGGAAATAAAAATATGCGTGGACTGTTTGATTTGCGTATCACTCCACCGATGGCAGAGCTGCAAGCCGCCATGGGACTGGCTGAAAGGCACTGCACGCGTTGGTTGATTCCTCCTACCTTCAGCTTTGAGTTAAAAAAAAAGGCGAGAGCAGGGATCTTTATTCCGATTTAAATTAGGGAAATCGGCCGCACAGGACAATAATCGAAGTTTTTAAGAAGACTCTGAACGCGTAGGTCGAGTTCTCGTGGTAAAAAGACTAGCTCAGATTCCTCTTTAGTGCACCTTTAAGCCTCCACCTGCCAAATGTGGTAGGTGATGTTTAGGGCAATTTCATTCTCGTCATTTCTAGGTGAGAATAGGGAGAGGCCATACTAAGAATTACTCTGCAAAAATGAAAATGACTCTGCAAAAATTTGTAAAAAGCGGTAGGGTTTTAACGTAGCTAAACTGAGTAGACTTGCGAAAGCGTGTGTTTAGCCTGGTTGGCTCATTGTTTTGCTTTTCTTTACTGTGTCGTTGGCACGTCCGGCAGTGATATTAGACTCCGGTTAAGTTCTAATTGAGGTTATGCTGATCTGATCTGTTCACACTGTAGTTGGAAGTTGATGCAGTACACAGTGTGAGAGTTGCAATTCAACGTGAGGCATGATCGGCTGCGGCAATGACATAATGCTCCTGTGCAGCATTATGACATAATGACATAATGCTCCTGGCCAGCGAAGCCGAGATCTGTTTTGGCCAACGCGAGTTTGAAACCCAGTCACTGCAATATTTATTTTATTTCTGCATGGGCTGTTGTTGCCTAATCTGGGCAAAAAAAATTTAGGGTGATCATGCAATTGGATTGATGTGGAGGAAATACGATAGCATTTTTCTTCAAAAGGGTCTCTGGGTGGGGGGGCTCAGACCCCTTTCCAATATTGACAAGCGGTCTGAGACCCCCCTCACCTTCATTTTCTTTAGGTATTGGGGAATCGAATCTGCACACAGCGATCTTTTTTTTTTTTGTAAGGAGGCACACTCAAACCCACCCTCCAAATTCGTGCACGCACGCACGCACGCACCAAGTTTCACTGCCTTAGAACAGAGCTTCTTTCTTCCTCCATGCGCTTTGTGTAAAACTGCTATAAACTGAGGAAAAAAAAACATCCTTAAATTTATTTCTCCCCTTCGTAAAAGCTATGCGTATAACAGGCTGCCAGCCGCTTTCTCTCTCT
This sequence comes from Amblyomma americanum, assembly GCF_052857255.1. Classification (NCBI taxonomy): domain Eukaryota; kingdom Metazoa; phylum Arthropoda; class Arachnida; order Ixodida; family Ixodidae; genus Amblyomma; species Amblyomma americanum. Next base: position 189,560,305 of record NC_135501.1, on the reverse strand, counting down.
CTCCCTCTGTTGCCCTCTCCACCTGTGCTCGAATCACTAGAGACACCCGCTCCGATGGAGCCAGACTCTAAGCCCTGTCATTCTTCAATTTATTATAATTCTGATTCTATGCAAATTCTGTTCTACTCTAATTCTGATTTTATTCTTATTACATTTCTATTTGTAATCGTTTTTAGTATGAATATGTACTGCTTCAAGAGATCTAACTGCCTCTCTGAGTTTGTGTGAAGCTTGACCTTGAAGCAAAAGGAAATACCATATTTACCAGATTGTAACGCGACCACGATAGTAACGCGAGGGTCGACTTTGTGGACGCATAAAGGAACAAATAAAAACAAGAACACTATGCCGCAGCATATACACTGTTAGATATTAGTAAAAATTTGCGGCCTTTCTGTTTCAAGAGAGCTGCACTAAATATGTCTGAGAGGAAGATGGTATGGCGTCCCACCGCACTGTCACCGCCCAGTGGACATTAAAACTCCTATGGACGTCCTGCGGACATTTACGACGTCTAAGGCAGTTCCAGTGCCCACTGGGCGCGTCAATCGTGCGCTTTGGACGCCTCGTCGTAAAAACGAAACGTTTCCCAGTCGCTCAGCCGAGCAGTGAGTCGCGCCTCCCGAACGTAGTTGTCGTTCTTAGAAACATTTACACCAGTCGTCGTCTTGCGCGTGGAGCCATCGGAAAATTGTGGGAGGTCGACTTAGCCGAGAAGCACGTCAGACAGCGATACCGAATAAAGCAGTGAGAGCGCAGCGTTTTCGAATGCAATAGCAATGCCAAGCTTTCCGTTTACCCGAAGCGGATTGCTGCCGTTAGCATGTGGCATCGGCACGCCGCTGGGTAGGGTCTGCGGAGTGGGAGCTCGTTCGTTCGTGCAGGGCTTGTTCACTTCCGTCCGGAGGACTGACTCCCAGCGATGCTTCAGGAATGGCTCGTCACCAACTGCTTGCCTTTTTCTCGTTTTTGTTCCCATCCATCCTGGTGATCACCCTTTCCAGGAAGGAGCGCCTCCCTTGCCCTCCTCACGGCGCCGGCGACTGCAGAATCCCCCCCTCTCCCAGCCACTGGCCCGGCCTTTTGTAGCGAGAGCTATACTACGCTAGCTAGCACTTCGAGCCTTCAGCATGGCACCCCTTGAGTTCCGTGGTGGCGCCGTGGCTGGTCACGTGGTGCGGAGCAGCTGCTGCTGGAAACCGAGTGGGGGGTGGGGGGGGGGGGGGGGAGTGGAGAGAGTGAATCCACTTCCAGAGACGAAGATGAAGAAGGAACGCCCAGCGAAACGGAGCGGCTAAAGACTGTTTGCAATTCGACTGAGCGAGTTCCACTCGGCCATATGTAGCTATCGCGTCACTCCAGGTTTAACCAGAGCTAAACCACCGCCAATTTTTCTTTGTCCGGCGACATTAATTGTCACTCTTGCCGGGGAGGGGGGCTTGACCAATGATGCTTAAGTTGAATGCTTAAGAATGCGGCCTTCCGAGAACGCGCACTGCACAGTTGCATAGTTCAAGCGCGTCCAGGCCTATAGGCGCGTCCCACAAAGGGAAGATGTCGCCGAAGATAGCGGCCCTCCGAGAACGCGTAGCGCACTGCCACACTATTTCCCGCACCCACCACAGGTGTCACACTTTGTCACCTGCCAAGGTGGCAAGAGCCACCTGCCAAGAACACCAAGAGCCAGCTGCGACGTGCCACGCGTGGCATGCAGGTGTCGCAAGTAGGTATTGTGAAATCCCCCTCTCCTCTTGCAGGGGAGAGACCGGAATTAAGGTGGCTACCACGGGAAGAGCCCCGTCACCTGCCAATGTTGGTATACACGAAAGAGCCAGCTGCGACCTACGGTTGGCAGGTTGCACAGTGGAGAGAGGGAAATCGCCCTCCACTTTTATGCTGTGTGTGGTCGAGAATTTCTTATTTTCAACCACACCAACTGAAGTGGCCGGGTTTGAGCCCCGATACTGCAGCTCAGCAGCCGAACCCCTAACTACTCAACCACCGCGGAGGGCAAACCCCCCCCCCCCCCCCCGACTCTCTGCAACATAGGCTCGGAATGCGCGAGCACCCCACGAGAGTCTAGTGGAAACACAATGTCCTTCCCTTTGCCCGGCAACCATGCAGCTTCTACTGGCTGCACGTTAAAGCCCAGGTGGTCGAAACTATTTAGGAGCCCTCCACTTCTCTTTCTCCCTCTTCTTCTATTATTCCTTCCTCCTTTCCCTTAAGGAGCGGTTGACGTGTCCACCGAGATATATGCGAGACAGTTACTGCGCCATTTCCTTGCCTCAAAACTACGCGGCGGTCGCGTTTTCATGGAGACGATGGAGGACGGAGCCCTCCACTACAGCCGGCCTTTAATTCTCTACTCTTTCGCTCCCTATTTCGTTCCCACCGTGGTGGCTCGGTTGTTTGCCTCACAAGATCGGTGGTTAGCGCATGAGGCTTCTAAAATTTCGAAACGCAAAAGGCGGCCGTGTGCTGTTCGATGCCAGTGCACGTTACCCGCCGCGGTGGCTCAGTGCTTAGAGCGCTCGGCTACTGATCCGGAGTTCCTGGGTTCGAACCCGACCGCGGCGGCTGCATTTCGATGGAGGCGAAACGCTAAGGCGCTCGTGTGCTGTGCGATGTCAGTGCACGTTAAAGATCCCCAGGTGGTCGAAATTATTCCGGAGTCCTCCACTATGGCACCTCTTCCTTCCTTCTCTCACTCCCTCCTTTATCCCTTCCCTTAAGGCGCGGTTCAGGTGTCCGCCGATATGTGAGACAGATACTGCGCCATTTCATTTCCCCAAAAACCAATTTTCATTTTTTTCACGTTAAAGGCCTCTAGGTGGTAGAAAATATTCCAGAGACCTTCACTACACCACCTGTTTATCTTTTTCTTTCGCTCCCTTCATGCTTTCACTTACGACGTGGTTGAGGTATCAAAGCAGAAATGACAGTTACTGCGTCCTTTTCTTTACTAATAATAATCGGTTTTGGAGGAAAGGAAATGGCGCAGTATCTGTCTCATATATCGTAGCACACCTGAACCGCACCGAAAGGGAAGGGATAAAGGAGGCAGTGAAAGAAGAAAGGAAGAAAGAGGTGCCGTAGTGGAGGGCTCCGGAATAATTTCGACCACCTGGGGATCTTTAACGTGCACTGACATCGCACAGCACACAGGCGCCTTAGCGTTTCGCCTCCATCGAAACGCAGCCGCCTTTTCTTTACTAAAAATAAGAATTTTCTTGCAGCACAGTTCAGCTGTCCCTTGAGTGTGAGACAGTCGCTATTCGTCTCCTCTGTTTCCCCAAAGCCAATTATTAAACTATTCACAAGGGTAGAAACTTGGGCAAGTCGGTAACGGTGATCCATGGAAAGTGAGAGTAGCGCAAAACGGGACAAAGGGACAGAGAAAGACAGACACAACACAGGCGCCTGTGTTGTGTCTGTCTTTCTCTGTCCCTTTGTCCCGTTTTGCGCTACTCTCACTTTCCATGTATTAAACTATACTACAGACGTGACTGGTTTATGGGGTTTAACGTCCCAAAGTGACTCGGGCTATCAGGGACGCCGTATATATCGTAGTCGATGGTCACCTGGAGTTGCCCACGAATGCATTGTGCAAAACACGCCGAGGAGCCACGTCTGTGTTGGTATTCACCGGTGCACTCAAAGGCGTCGGCTATGTTCCAGACGATTCCATTTAAGTCAAGCCTGTCCTTTCCTGCGACGTGCACTGCGATTTCCGAAGAGCTGTGCTGAATGAAAGCGATCCACATAACGCCAGAAGTGCGCGCAGTTGTATATATCACTGCTTCCCCAGAGCAGCGCAACGAATCGATCAGAGCGCGGCCAATATGCGTAGGTGCCGTTCCCAGAATGCGCCCCCATGCAAATTTTATGGCGCCATTCGGCAGCGCCAGCGCGGTCGTTTGCTCGCTACGTTCAATGGCCACGAAGCCTGCCCGTGCGCGTGCGGCTCGTGTTTGCGCGATTGCCCGCCATCGGCGCTGTTTACCGGACGCGCCCGAAAGCAGCAGTTCCGTATTCCCGGGGCTTGATCGGCTCTCACGCGCGCCGGCTGAACATGCGCAGAATCCGATTGGCTATTGCTCGCCGCTTTTTCTTGACTACCGTAAGGAATGACATCCCATCTAACTCGCTTTGTTCTCCCCGACTGGAATTGCCTGGGCCTCCGCTGGGCACGTCTCGTTGTCTCGTTCCTTTTCCTGTTTGAGCGAGTGTAAGTATAGAAGATGATGCCTTCTGCTGCTTGCGTTATCAAGTGAAAAAGAAATTGAAGCACAGGAGTGTACGTGAAACGTATACGGAACACTGTGTAACCACGTAGACGAAGGATAAAAAAAGAGATAGTTGTGCACGCAGCCACGCTAAAATCCCGGCGCGTGGTGACGCTGCGGTGGCTCGATCGCGCTGTGATGGGGGTAGTGGTTAAGGCGTTCGGCTCATGAGCACGAGGTCGCAGGATCGAATCCCGATCGCAGCGGCTGCATTTCGATGCAGGCAAAAATTAGAGGGGACACTTAAGCTCCGCCTTAAGTGTATGACGCGATAGCGTTAATGGGTTAATGTCCATATAATAATAATAATAATAATAATAATTGGCTTTGGGGGAAAGAAAATGGCGCATTATCTGACTCATATATCGTTGGACACCTGAACCGCGCCGTAAGGGAAGGGATAAAAGAGAGAGTGAAAGAATAGAGGAAGAAAGAGGTGCCGTAGCGGAGGGCTCCGGAATAATTTCGACCACCTGGTGATCTTTAACGTGCACTGACATCGTACAGCACACGGGCGGCTTAACGTTTTGCCTCCATAAAAACGCAGCCGCCGCGGTCGGGTTCGAGCCCGGTAACTCCGGATGAGTAGCCGAGCGCCTAACCACTGAGCCACCGCGGTGGGTCCATATATGTGTAATTGGTCATTCCCGATTTTAAAATTCGTAGATCCCTGGGAGTCCTCATACCACTCCTGGAGCAGTGGTGCAGCGGTTAAGCGATGCGCCACTGCCCTGCGGTGGCAGGTGCTGCCATCTGTTGGGACTTGTGCGACCCAGGTTGCTCTTCTCGAGAAACCTCTCGCGAACAGTCATTGAGCTGCCACGTGCCACGGTGAGCAATTTGCACACAATCTGCTGGGCAGGTTGTGATGACGTCACAAGGTCACGTGACCTATGTGGCCCACCTAGGTCGCTATCTCCGGGGATCTTTCGCTCACAATGTTGAAGGCGCTGACGACAACGACGCCGAATTTTCTGCACAACGGGAACCTTAACGCTATCGCGTTAAAATACAGAAGACGTTCGTGTACGCTGTGCGATGGCAGTGCACGTTAAGGACCCTGAGGACAAATCGAAATTGGCTTGTATCGACATATTACCGCATTCTAACGATAAAGACGCTACTTTCACTTGCGGAGCTTCTATAAGCAAGGAAAGGACAAAATACGAAATACAGCTGTCGCTATAGTCGGATACAACTCAAGAACGAAGCAGCTTTCCCCGGTCAAAGGACCTCCTTCCAGTCAAAGGCGTCGGCCGATTCTCATTAACCTGATAGCGTCACATTACAGGGAGGTATACTATCCCCAACCATGGATGGAGGTGACTATCCTCTTTCATCTGCCACTCTCTGCATTGTCACGCTAGCAGGTTCATGAGAATCGGCCGACGCCATTGGCTGGAAGGGGGTCCTTTGACGGGGAAAAGGCGATTCTTTCTTGAATTGTATCCGACTATTCACCAGTGGATTTTGCCAGTAAGACATAGCGAGTTTTATTCGAGTGGTAGGAAGTTTTTAAACGAAATTTTTTCAGCAATAATGCTGCTTTGCTGCCGGAACAAACATCAACGTGCTCAGAAAGAGTCATAGAATTGATTATTTACTAACATTAAAAAAATGATGGAGTTGGCATCAGTGTCTCTTTAACCATTAATGCCCAAATTATGATGGAACCAAAGACAAAAAATCATTACCTCCGCATTTTGCTAAGTAGTGTGCCCACATTCGAAAACCAATAACAAGAATCTCTTCGTGCCTGTAAAATTTGATATACTGGCATGTCGCCTATTAGCAACAATCAGCATTTGGTTCAGTTTGGGCAGCTTGTCCGAGATGTGTGAAAAATCAAATCTAAGGCCACGAACCAATTCGGAGGACTAGCGACAGTTGACAGTTCTTTGTCCTACAAATGCCTTCCGATTCTACGTAGGAAAGTTGCCGCGAAATGAGAGACGAAGAGTTACCGAACGCCGGCTGGGAAGTCGCGTACTGGTGACCCCGTTTTCTTACACAGCTTCTTTCACAGTGACGCCAAGCACTTCGATCGGAAAACGCTGGCTTTTTTTTAATTGGTTTCTGGGGAAAGGAAATGGCGCCGTATCTGTCTCATATATCGTTGGACACCTGAACCGCGCCGTAAGGGAAGGGATAAAGGATGGAGTGAAAGAAGAAAGGAAGGAGGTGCCGTAGTGGAGGGCTCCGGAATAATTTCGACCACCTGGGGATCTTTAACGTGCACTGACATCGCACAGCACACGGGCCCCTTAGCGTTTATCCCCCATAAAAACGCAGCCGCCGCGGTCGGGTTCGAGCCCGGGAACTCCGGATCAGTAGTCGAGCGCCCTAACCACTGAGCCACCGCGGCGGGTAAAAAGCTGGCTGCTGAAAACGTTCTGACATCGAACTGTAGGTGGAAGCTCCGTGTAGTAATGAGGCCCGCCGACGGCCTGGGTATTAATGAGTTAACGTACAGGTGGTCTAAATTAATCCGGAGCCCTCCACTATGCGGCGTCTCTTTCATTCTCCCTTTCATTCGCCGATGTCATTGTCTATGTTTAAATCAAATCTGAAAAATTTTCTTTTTCTGCAATGAATGGAGTGAACAGCTTCTGTCTTTCTGAAATTCTTGTTCTTAATTATTTGATAGAAATTTTGTAGTTGTTTGTTGTCGCTTGACAACTGTACCCTGGTATTCTAACTTCAGTTGTATGTTTCTTTATGTGCCTTTTAATGAATATCTATATAGTTTTTCACAGCACTGTCTTGCATTTTGTACAATACTATTTACAGCCGTTTGTTATTTTTGCTCCGCATATCTGTTTACTTTCTTCGCCCTGATAATCTATTATACCATTTTCATCAAATACAAAGTTTCTCTATATAAATTACCATTGTTATTACTGCCAAATGTACTTTTCTGTGTTGCTGCTTGTTATTCTACTTCGTATTGATCGACCGGGGGTCTCGTGACAGTCGCTTCACTTTGGGACCCTCGCCTGTATACCGAATTTATGTACTCAGCCAAAATTAACTCAATAAATTCTAAAATTCTAAATCTATATTTTCTCTCACCCTCGTTCAGCTGTTCCCTTATGGCGCGGTTGAAGTGTGCACCGTCACGGAAATATTTACTGCACCTTTAATTTCGTCCTAGTCAATTATTATTATGTTTACTTTCCACTACGCATAAGACCTATCCAAGGCACAAACCAGGAAAAAGGGTCCGAGTGTTGGTGACGTCTAAGCAGGGGAAAAGATCAATGAAGGTTCGACCAGATGCCACGCTCACCTTGGCCCCATTTTTTAAAAAGTAACTAAATAACCCTTTGGTTATTTAAATAACCACTGACGTTTAGAATAAGGACAGGTTCAGAAAATGAAGCGAGAAAGCGAGCATGCATTCGGTCTAATTCAAAGGGGAGCTTAAGGTATCATACAACCTGCCCGTCAGTCCTTCCATGCAGCTTGTACGCTTGTACTAAACCTTGTACCTAAACCTTGACTCCTTGTTTCAGACAGATATTATCTACCTCGATTTTTCGAAAGCTTTCGACCGAGTTCCTCACCAGCGCCTCTTGGCTAAACTTTCCTCCCTTTCACTGCACCCGCTGATATTATCATGGATTTGCAGTTTCCTAACTAATCGTTCGCAATACACCGTCATCAACAACCATCCTTCTACCGTCACTAAAGTCACCTCTGGAGTACCTCAGGGCTCTGTTCTTGGGCCGCTCCTGTTTCTTGTCTTTATCAATGACCTTCCTGTCGGCATTTCATCATCCATCCGTTTGTTCGCAGATGATTGCGTTCTTTACCGCCGTGTTAGCACTACGAACGACCAGTCATTGCTGCAGGACGACTTGAAATTGATACAATGTTGGTGCTCGACCTGGCTCATGAAACTGAACGAAACTAAATGCAAGTTTATGCACGTGTCCCGTAAACGATCTAACCTGCACTTTTCTTACACGCTAAACAGGACCGCGCTATCTGAAGTTGAATCCTACAGATACCTCGGCATAGAAATAACAAGTGATCTTAACTGGTTGAAGCACATAACGTCCCTTGCTGCTAGCGTTTCTAAATCACTAGGATTCATCAGACGATCGCTCACATTTTCTCCCCCTAAGGTTAGACTAATCGCATACGAAACTTTCATCCGCACTAAACTTGAATTTGCATCGAGCATTTGGAATCCCCATCAAAAGTATTTAACACATATGTTAGAGGCCATTCAAAATCGAGCCGCTCGGTTTATAATATCAAATTATGATTCTCGGTCGAGTGTTACAAATATCAAATCCTCTGTTGGTTTACCTTCCTTGGCATCCCGTCGTAAGATAGCAAGACTCTGTCTATTTCATAAACTTTATTATAATTTTCCCCAACTGCGTGAGAGCCTAATTATGCCCCCTTTAAGATCATCGCGACGTTTGTATAATTGCCGTAGTATTCAACGCATTCATGGTTCAACCAATGCGTTCAATTCCTCGTTCTTGCCAGCTGCCATAGCCGAGTGGAATGTCCTTCCAGACAGTGTTGTGAATGAAGTTAATTCCCTAAAATTTAAACAGATGTTAATTGATTTATTCTCCAACTAATTCCTGTTGAAGGCCCTTTTTTCTTTTTTTTTGTTTACTAACTTACTTGCTTGTTTTTCTTTTGAAGTGTTCACAGTTGTATCTACATGTGTTAAGTTTATGTTCCAATTTTGTTCTTTGTGACATGATTACTGTTCGCCCCCCCCCTTATGTAATGCCCCCTGGGGCCCTTAAGGGTAAATAAATGATGATGATGATGATGATGATGATGATGATGCACAACTTTACCCTAGTCCAAAAGCCCAAAGTAATTCTTCATATATCTTTCTTCTTTTACTGCACTCTATTAACAGAAAGGAGTAAAAGGGGAGTAAGCTGTCCTCTAGCGCACACCCTTTTATAAAAGGGTGTGCGCTAGAGGACAGCAATTACTCCCTTTTTATTCTCATATGGGCGTATTATTGTTTAGAGTGTATGGCTGCGCTCGGGTGGAGGCTAATAAGCAATTTCTCCGCTCGATTGCAACTGGCCCTTGTGGGATCTGCGCACGCGCACTGGCAAATGTGTGACCGGGTAGGACTACTGCGCATGCGTAAGAGGGGTCCGGTAAACCGGTATACGTCTCCGTTAGTACGCCTCCGGTATGCTAAATCTTTCTATTGCCAAGGCGCTATCGTTTTCATCCACGCGTTAACTCAACTAATTAAGCGAAGTACGGAACTACGCAGTCGCTACTGTGCTAGTGCACTCCACACATGGTGTGCTGGCATAGGCAAAACATTCGCAGTGGCTCAGCTCGGCTATGCCAGGATATACGTAGCGAAAGCTAAGGCATAGCTCGGTTAGTCTGGTTATCTGGCCAGCTGTTGTCACGTGGTCCGTCACGTGGTTGGTCACGTGACCAGTCACGTGGTGGTCACGTGGTGCGAGTTCGTGGCCAATGTAGCTTTCTCTACGAAAAAATCTATCTTCATATATATACCTCAGTGCGAACGACAGCCAGCTTGGAAAGCAGGCAAGGTGGCATGACAAAACTCTGAGCGAACAGTGAAATGACGTCACAGACAAGTAGAAACGTCTTCTTGTCCCGTTAAATTACTTCTGTCCCATGGTCCACATACAGGCTTGAACAGCGCAAACTAGTGCGTTGCACTCCCGCTAATAATAATAATAATTGTTTTTTTAGGGAAAGGAAATGGCGCAGTATCTGTCTCATATATCGTTGGACACCTGAACCGCGCCGTAAGGGAAGGGATAAAGGAAAGAGTGAAAGAAGAAAGCAAGAGAGAGGTTCCGTTGTGGAGGGCTCCGGAATAATTTCGACCACCTGGGGATCTTTAACGTGCACTGAAATCGCACAGCACACGGGCGCCTTAGCGTTTTTCCTCCATAAAAACGCAGCCGCCGCGGTCGGGTTCGAACCCGCGAACTCCGGACCAGTAGTCGAGCGCCCTAACCACTGAGCCACCGCGGCGGGTAACACTCCTACCGCACTCCTGCTGCACATACCGTTCCGTGCTCAAAAACAATTTGCCTTTACGTTTATTGCTGCAACGCTCAAAGAAGCGAGCCACCTATTTGCTTGTAACGTCGTAGAAACCCATGCCAACCATAAAGAGTCAACAGTGTGCTTCTGATTACTCGCCGACTGTTAGTATAGCAAGTAGCCCGTGCTGCACGCCTACTTAATGGAGCCAAGATTAGCGCTCTATGAAAGGCGCGTAGCGGCGTGCTCGAAAGTGCGTGGGGAACGCGTTTAATGACGGGCGCTGCGCCCGCGTCATCTCGTGCGTTGAGTTCGGGGGCGTGACAAGGCGGCCGGACAGAAACAATCAAGGCTGCTGTCCGCAGGAAGCTCTCGGCTCGTGATGGAGTGGAGCGGCCGACGAAAAATCATTTTCCCCACGGGACGGCCGGCAGGCCAGCCGGAACAAGTGCCGAAACATGGCGCGCGCCGTGCCACGTGACACGCTTCGGCCAATGGCGGAGCATCGAAAGCCGCGCCTCGTCCAATGGACAGACAGCGGGAGCGCGCGCGTCGGCGGCCGCCATGTTGGTGGCATCGCCGACGAAAGGCATGCGTAAGTGACCGAACACCTGTTGTCAGACGGTTGCGCGCATGGGAAGCGGAGGTGCTGCATGATGGAGCGGTCTGCGGCTTGATGGGGGGTCTTTTGCCTTCTCCTGGGTGGCTCTGTCGCCGGGTCTCGGCTACGCCAAGGCCGCCTCAACAGCTGCACGCCCAAGGGTATGTGGCTCTTGCGTTTATGCGTGGCGGCGGTTGCACAGCGATGACTGCAGGGCTTGAACGCGCCACGGGAGCCGGCGCGTGAACCGTCATGCTGTCGGGGCGCTGACCGAGCATTCTAGGCGGCCGCGGACAGACGCGTTATGGATTGCCCGCGCCTCGCTTGCTTGCGCTTAGATAAAGAAAACAGGGAACAAAGCTTGCCTCCAGTTTTCCCCTGCTTCGATGCATGCGAGGGCTGGGCGCTTGTTAGCGCCTTTGGCTTGTTCTGCATCACTCGAGATGCGCTGCCTCTGAATCTGGTGAGTGCAAGCAACCAGGCCCCAGCGGAAGCACTTTTGCGAAAACGTGTTTCGCAGAGCGTGAATTACACGTAGGCATGTACCCTTTTTCGCGGTGCACCGGAAATACGCGAAGCACCGGGAAACGCTTGCACTGTGAGTGTGAAACAATTTAATTTCTTTTCTATCCGCTAAGCGTGATTAAATATCTCCAGCGTGAAGCCAGTCGTTCGTTTCTCCGTGCACGCGAAGATAGAATAGAAAACAATTTAGTCCCCCCCCCCCCCCCCCTGATTCTGTGGCTCCTTTGCGTTGTTACTGTTTTGGCGTTTTTCTTTGCTTCGGTTGTAGTGTTTCAGACATGGGAACTTATGACGAAACTTGAAGTAGGTTGTCTGGAGACTGCAGCGCGGACTAGACAGGGGAATAATAGATGGGACTAAGTCGCCTCTCGTCGTCTTTCGTGTCTCGTCTTTTCCATGGGAAACCTGCGCTGCCAAGGTGGCACTGCAATTGTTCCATTCGGTGACTCAAAACTGCTTTGTCAGCCGCTTGGGCCGCTGCAAACGCGAGAACACATTCTGCGTGATTAGATACCAGCGTTTGGCTGACAGCATTCATTGCCTAGCTTCTCTCGGCGTAGCCCAGATAGCTGACGCACGGCACGTGCGTCTTCGACAGAGCGCGCAGGCTCACGCCAATAAGCGCCTGAAGGATGGCGCGGAAAAGTACTAAGAGTACTACCCAAAACTGCTTGCTCTTCTCGCTAGGCAGTGTGTTATGGCGCTGCAATAGGCACCGCAAACTTCAGCGCAAGTTCCCCATAAACTTCATTTGCAAATTTCATTCGCATTAAGAGTTTTCGATCTCTTCCTTGGCTCATGTCCTGTCACCTCATCCGCAGTGAAATTTCAGTACAGCAGTAGCTGTCAGTCATGGGCCTGTGGACCGATTCTTGAGGTTATTTTTCTTCACGATATATAGTTTGGACGATTGTTAAAGGCGTGTGCATATTTACTTGATGCTTCGGTCTTCGATAACTTATCTCTTCGCAGATTCTCGGAGAGCATCAAAGAGCTGTATATTCATCAGTGCAAGGGACACGCGCACACACACGAGCGCAAACTTGCACCTGTATTTCCAGAAACCAAGCTCTCTCTCCAGGCTCGTAAAACTTGGCACTGCATCTTCGTATTTAAGATCAACCTTTTTGATGTCCTGCAGGCACAGGGTAAAATGCAGTTTTGATCGCCAGCTTGAACACACAGAGCAGGCCGGGTTTCGCATTCCGTAATTTGTTCCGTAGCCGTTGCTTAAACAAATGCGAAGGCTTGAGAGGCCCATCAATGTTCCCTGTCTCAAGAGACGTTTTCAAGACTTTTTCGTATTTTCACAAACTGTCGCACAATGTCAAAGGGTGGCTTACAAATTTACCCTGGACGTCGTTTTTACAGGCCCCTTGAAATTGTCCCGCCTGTGCGCTATGAGGAACTTGCGCTGAAGTTTGCGGTGCCGATTGCAGCGCCATAACACACTGCCTAGCGAGAAGAGCAAACAGTTTTGGGTAGTACTCTTAGTACTTTTCCGCGCCACCTTCAGGCGCTTATTGGCGTGAGCCTCCGCGCTCTGTCGAAGGCGCACGTGCCGTGCGTCAGCTATCTGGGCTACACCGAGAGAAGCTAGGCAATGAATGCTGTCAGCCAAACGCGGGTATCTAATCGCGCAGAATGTGTTCTCGAGTTTGCAGCGGCCCAAGCGGCTAACAAAAGAAGTTTTGAGTCACCGAATGGAACAATTGCAGTGCCACCTTGCCAGCGCAGGTTCCCCATGGCCAGCAAGTGTCAAGGCAAGAAGGCAAAGAAAATATGTGACATAAAACACCAGACTGTTTGTTCCTTGCACTGTTGGCGTGGTGTACTCAGCTATGGCACTGTGTACATAGACCAGACAGGGCGCTGTCTCAATTACAGGCTCACGGAGCATGGTAATTCCCTGTATTAATTCGTATAGTGGCTCGAATCTGTCTTTGCATTGCATTGGATGCGAACCCTACCACAAGAGGAATAAGAAAAAGAAACAACAGTATCATTCGCTCCTCCGTTCCGCGGCGGTTATCGGGCGCGCATCTGATAGGCTGTCCCGGAAAATTGTGGAGGCTCTCAAGATTAGTAATACGGACGCTTGCGTGAGTAAGGCATCAGTGGTCCTTATCAAGAAAGAAGTGGGGTTCCTTATAGCGCTAAATAACGGCCCTGTTCTTTTGCTTCTGTTTAGTTCTTGATTTGCGTTGGACGCACGCTGAGTTTTGTCTGGCGTATACCTTCATTTTGTGTCTGCCATAGTTACTTGTTTTGATAGTAGCTCCGGGCCCGCCGGTACCTGCCCATGTGGCTCTGGTATCTGCACGCCCATGTGGCTCTGGTATCCGCACGGTTGCAAGTTTGCGCTTGTGTGCGCGTTCCTGCCCCGTGTACCGTCGTGTTTTGTGCAAAGTTTTCTTAATTATGTCGCTTCACCAGCTGGCCCAACAGTCTGCACTATACTAATCAAAGAACGAGGTACTGCTGCGCCAAATTTGCTCTTTGACCGTGCAACATGCGAGTGCGCCTCCGAGCCTTCATCGCATTGTTCCCGTTTAAAAGCACAAACCGAATTGTGTTTCCAACCAGCGTGCAATTCCATACGCCAAACACAAGTCACAAAACTTTAAAACATGACAACCTCGGAGAAATATAGACATTTAGAATAGGGTGACGCTATCGGTTACAGGCGTAGGGGATAAGCGGGGTGAGGGGGGGGGGGGGGCACTGCGCAGGACAATAACGCCCCTTCCCTCCCTTCTGTTATTGTTCTGCGCACTGACCCCCCGTTATTCCCCTACACCCCTAACCGATAGCATCACCCTATTCTAAATGTCCCTAATATAAGCGCCAATACCTAATGTTTCTACAGAGCATGTAATACGCGGCCATTGCCGTGCTCTAAAAATTTTCCCACTGGCTACGCCAGTCTGCAGGCGAATCCTATTTCGATGTTTTGCTTTTCTTAGCCTGGTCTCTGTAAAGCGAGAGAAATCTCCCTCATCCCCTCCAGTCACGAATTATATTCAGTGGGAGCAAAACTCAGAATTTCACATTTTTGGAAGCAACATGCCTAGATTGCACAGAAAGAGAAGTCCGTCTTCCGTGGCGATTAATGGTAAGATTTCTGTTGTGTCCTTCGCACCATGACTCTACATTGCTTTCAGGGTCTAAATTACAGTTATTTGCACTCATTTCTGAAAACAACAAAAAATCATTATGTAAACAGTTCAGCTTTTTTTTTGGGGGGGGGGGGGGGGGGGGGGATTTGAAGTGCTGTTGCGTGCAAAACAAGTGGACGAACACAAACTCGCCGGAACCGCTCCGGCACCTACTTGAAACGCCGGGGGTCAATCTTAAAAGTAGTTTTTTTTTTTTGCGTTCATTCCGCATGCATGGCTTGAGATGGTGATGTGCGCGGCTTTTCGCAAAGGGTTAGAAATATTCTGCACTTTTAGCATACCGTGTTACCGTTAGCGTTACTGGAGTACCGAGAGCCCGCCCACCACCAATGCGCATGCGCAGATCGCCGCAGCGACGCCAGATGGCGCCACGTACCTGGAAGCTGCACGCTTGGTCCCGCATCGGGACCAATCAACGCGTACTCACTGTCAGAGTGCGGGATCCCTGTACTCCGGTAACGCTAACGATAACACGGTATGATAAAGGTGTCTGTTATCTCCAGCTATTCGTGGCGCATTATACCCAAGCTGTAACAAAATAGGCACTAAACAAGTTGAGCGGCCGTTTGTGCGCACGGTTCTGGCCTGTTGGCGATTATCACAACCTAGAGGGGGCGCCTCTGTTGATCCAACATGGCAACAGGAGAAAGAAAGAGCAATAAACGACAGGTTAAAAACGTCGAAGGTAAAAATTGGATAGATTCAATGAAAAAAAAAAGCATAGTGTAGAACTATATCGATGCTAGAAAAGGCAGATCAGGAAGGAAACGTTTTATGATAATTCAAGAGGCAGTGCCCTACTCTTTGAAGCTAGGTTAAGGTGTCTTAGAACGCGTAGCTATACAGAAAAAATTTAACGAAGAAGATGACACATGTGCTGTGTGTGGTAAATCTGTAGAAGCAATAGAACACCTCATCCTAAAATGCGATGGTATCCATCCCGATGTCGATGCAGGCACAGTCACTCTTCCTGAGGCTTTAGGGTTTAGAGATAACAATAGTCATGTGAATAAATCTGCGGTGGAAATTAGCAAAAAGCGATTGGAGGCTCAAAAACAGAGAGGTGACATAAGTTTTAAAGTGTAGGAAGACGTTTTTTTTTTGAAGGAAATGGCGAATTGTATTAATAACTTACAGCAGAGTAAACAAAAAGAAAGGAAAAAAACTGAGCATAGTGGCAACAACCACTGCCCCGTTTCAAAGGGGATGCTCCTACCTTCCATCCATCCATCCATGGCGACGCTGCGAAGGACTGCTCACGGGTTGAGCCTACGTGAAATCGCGCTTGTTTTAAAACTCGCAAATCACAAAATTGGTGATTCGGGTTATAGAACGTTGTTTCAGCGAAACAGTCGCATACGTTTTTGGTTTCGTGGAAGCTTAATTTAAAGTGTATCTTTGCAGAGTGCATGCATGATGTTTTAGAAAGGTTAGAATCCATGGTGAACTGGATATTTTATTGCTTTTTATCCCCAAAAATATTTTAGAACGTTTTGGTAACTTTTTCGTACCACGATCTAGGCTGTTACCACTCAACATAGTGAGTGTAGGAACTTAATGCATGTTCAATTTCCACTTGATAGAATGTATCGAGTGAGCTCAGTTGTGTCTCAGTTGCCACTCTGTTTTGTGTTTCAATTTGAACGCGGTGGTCAACAAGTTACGGTAAGTCACTAGAAAACCTCAAAGGTTTCTATTGAGCAGGTTGAAATAAACGTCAATAGAAATTCATCAAGTATTTTTGTAAGGGCTCCAAACCGGCTTAGCCGAGGTTCGCCGGGCTCTCAATTTTTTTTTTCCTCGTAATTCTCTGACGGGGCTATCACAAGGACTACCGTATGTTTTTTCTTTTCTCCGTGGAACTAGTGTCCTTAAAACGCGATTCCTTCCCCTGTTCTAATCAGGGGCCGAGCAGTCGTGACTGAGTTGCCACAGAAACAGCTTTTACGACCCGGGCGCACACTGCTAAGTGGTCATGGCCATTTCACGAACGGATAGCTCTTTGAGTTTTCTCGCATTCATTGGTCGGCTGATCTTCGTCGCTGTAAAGCTAAGTGCGACGAATCCATCTGAACAGCCCCAAGAGCGTCGTGCATACGCGCTGTCTAACACCCTTCACGTCCTTTCTATTTGCGTTAATGATGGCCGCAGCAAAGGCAGATGGGACAGCACGCATGCTGGGCAAAAATATGCACATTCTTGTCTTATCTCAAGCCCACTGAGTAGTGCCTTCATCTTCGTAACATTTTTATGTCGAGAAACAGACTCCGAAGCTCGTCCCTCGGGCCCTGTGCACCGCCCTTAAATCATTTTTTACGACCCGCGTAGACGCCCCTTCCCAAATGCGCGCTCTCGCCGAGATTCGGCCTCGTCCCACAAGGCCTAACCCGAGGAAACCGCATAATTTCGTGCTGGCTATGGTCAGCTCCTGCAGCTGTATTTCGACATCTAAATAAGAAGAGCGAGCGGCTGTTGTGCGGACGGAAGTTTTGCTCTTAGCTGTGCGTTTGTATTCTTTTCTAAACGTGCTGCTGTCGCTTGCCCCGGTGTTGCCTTCGCGGTGGCAGATGTGACCGCATGCATACGCACACACATCCGGCGGTGGCGGCAACAGCCGCTCTGTGCCTGCTTTTATCGGTCGTTCTTGTTTGGTGGACGACCGTTTGGGTCTCTCTCCTCCCCCCTCTTTTCAAGCAGTTCGTCGCTGTGGCTGCGTAATCAGGGGCGGGGGACAGATCGCAAACGGTCTCGCAGTGGAAGACGAAGGAGACGGCTGTATGCGACGGGGACCCGTGCGGCGACAGCGCCCTCTCGAGTCCAAGCTGAAGAACTCGGCGATGCGAAGGAGGGGAGGGGGGGGGGGGGAGGGGGGGTAGCAGAGCGGGAGAAGAGACGGAGCTCCTAGATTAGACGGGAAGTCGCCGGCGATCTGACGAAGCGAGCCGCGTTGGGCAGGGGATATCGCTTGCGGCCCCGCGGGGAAGAAAGCGGTCGCCGCTCGCAGCGCCACCGACGCTATACTAAGTAATATATGGTATCACATCTTCCACGGGGCGTAGCCGTACCGCCATGTTTGTTGTGGTGGTCCCCGCGGTGTGTGCGTGCGTGTGTTGCTGCGGCGGGGAACCCGGTCGGCCGACGGAGGCATTATCTTACGAGTCGGTGGGAAAGACGCGATGCCATAACGACCGCGCGTTAATCTTGAATGTCGCCCGCCCGATGCCAGACGGGTTTAAGCTGCGCTGCGCGCTGGGACCGGGAGGGGGGGGGGGGGGGGGTGACAAAAAAAGAAATCCCAGTCTCTGCGCCATGGGAACGCTTTGCGGCTCCGCGGGTTCGTTTTCCTATATGCGCCCTCGTTCGTCGCTGGCTGGTAAGGCCCGGCGCGAGGCTCGATATCGACGCTGCTATCACGAAACTTCCCTCTCGAATGTGGTGTTTGTGTGTGCGTGTGTTTGTATATGGGCTGTAGAGCCGCTTGTTTATGCATTGTGGACGACTCGCATCTGGCCGGCGGTGGTTCGAGCTGTGTGACTGTGTGCGAGTGGTGTGTACCATGCAGCGTAGAGCGTAGCGCAAAGTTCCTTCTCTGCGTGGCGGTTTGTTGTGAGTGTTCGAAGCTCCAATGAATATGCCTCTTACGAGGTCACTCTATAGGCTACCGTGCACCAGATCTAATGAATGGACGCCAGACTAGGTAGGTGTCTAGATTTGAACCTGTAGATTCAGGCGAAGAGGTTCGAAGAAATAGGTCTCTGCTACCATAGGCTGTTGTTTACGGCTTCAAATCGACTGTGGTCTGTTCTGTAGGCCTTCACCGGTCAGACATGTTGGTGATCAGCTGACTGAAATAAACAGTCCTCTCAGGGGTTAACGTCAGTTCGTTGGACAAGATTGTGCTCCGCTAGTTGCGAGCAGAGCGGCAGACGTCAGGAAAGTTTTGTTTTTCCGACCTTTCCCTCATCGCCCTGTTCCCTCTGTAAATAATCCGAGTTCTAACTTTTCCTTACTTTTTGCCCAGTTTTATTTTTGTTTACCTGCATTTGAAGAGAATGTAGCTGTCTACTCAGCAAGTGAGTTTGGTTTCCAAGTGCTGATAGAGTCGCGTTGCACAAATGGGACAAAACGCATCGTATCATTGATGCAAGCGGGGTAATCCACGTTACAAGATCAAGGCGTGAGAGACCTGTAAGCGGCTGACGCTTTGCATTGCAATCCGGTCGCTACAGGCTGCGAGGCGACCCGCACAAGGTCTTTCCTGCTCTACGCCCTCTCCCGCAGTAAATGTGGGGCTCTGTTTTCCGCATGTGACGCGAGGTGCCGCTAGCGTCGCTAGGGAGGCGATTCGCGGCAAGTAAATGGGCGCGCACGGCTTTGCGTTTCGGCATACTGATGCTCTGGCGCCGTGTTTATTCCCACAAATCTCGTACAGTTCTTAACCTTGTTAACGTGAAAGAGTGCGGACGCCATCCACCGGTACCTACAGCTGTTTAGTAGCGGTCACGGAGGAAGACTATAAGGAGTGGAAACTCCGCCGTCTGCGGCGACCAGAAAAGGTCACAAGCCCGTGGCACCACTATCCTGCTGGCGGCGCCTGGCGGCCTGGAAAGAAACTACTGAAATACAACGTCACGGCGTGCCCGCTGAAGCAAACACCCGTGTCGTCTGCTTTGAGCGCGCGCCGGAGCCGCCTGCCGGGCGCTGCATTTTATAATTTTTTTCCCTGCTGCTTCTACGAGGCGCCGCAAGGCGCCGCCACTGCATGCGATCCCGTCGGCGCATACAATTGTGACTTTATCTGGTCGCCTGCGCTCGCTCGCGCAGACGGGAGTTTGTATAGTCTTGCTCCGTGGTAGCGGTGTATAGTGTACTGTAGCGACCCAACCCACGCCCAGAGCAGCATGACCCCTTATTTGGCAGTGATAATGTACTTCATGACATTAATCGAAAACACCGCTTATCTGCGTTGGCGACCTAACGTTAACGCAGTACGTTAGTGAGGGATACACAGATCAAACACCAGCAGTATGAGATTTGACAGAGCAGGATGTGGGATGCACTGACAAAGCCAACACATCCTCTTTACCAACTCTACGAAACTCTGTCAAACTATTTACCGGAAATTTCGACCACCCCAGGCGGTCGAAATTTCCGGAGCCTTTCACTACGGCGTCCCTCATAGCCTGAGTCGCTTTAGGACGTTAACCCCCATAAACTATAAGCATCAATCTTTACCAAATGCAGAATCTATTTGAAGCAAAAGTGATCCTCGCTCGTGTTACTACTCTTCACAGCCGCATTAGGCGCACGCTTGGAAAGCCCGCATTCCAAATATTTGGTGGTCGCACGAAGAGTCGACATTGGAAGGAAAGGAGAGTTAAAGCGCTGGTAATAGTCCGACGGGGTGAGGGATGGCGTGGGGAGGGCAACTGAGCAATGCCGGCGGAAATGACTGATCGAGCTCTATACGCGATCTCTGCAGCCGCACTGTGAGATCCAGACGGACAGACCGAAGTGACAGAAGGGAGTGGAAAGAGTGGTGCAGAGACCGAGTGAGGTCGTAAGGAGGAGAGAAACATATTCCCCTCGCGTGTGCTATCGCCGATCAGCGCCTCGTATCGCACATACGCAGCCTCTGGGGGAGACGTACACTCCGTCGTCGTTTTAAGGCCTCCGTCTATGGCTCTCCGCCTGCATTCCTCTTTCCTTCTTTTCTTGCTGTTTTCTACGTGCCTCCTCCTTATTGCCTCACCTCTTCTGTTCTTCCTCGGCGCCTCCATCGCGCACACACACACACACACACACACACACACACACACACATATATATATATATATATATATATATATATATATATATATATATATATATATATATATATATATATATATATATATATATATGTTAAGGAAGCAAACAGTCACCGAAACCAAGTGGCATAGGGGAATGTTTTTAACCTTTTTTTGTAGTGCCAAAAAAAAAGATTAAAAACATTCCCCTATGCCCCTTGGTTTCGGTGACTGTTTGCTTCCTTAATATGTTTATCAAACGAGCCTCTCATTTCCTTTACCTTGTCTGCTAATATATATATATATATATATATATATATATATATATATATATATATATATATATATATATATATATATATATATATATATATATATATATATATTCGCAGGCAAGTTAAAGGAAATGAGGGGCCCGTTTGACAAATTTATGAAGGGAGCCAACAGTCACCGAAACCAAGGTGCATAGGGGAACGTAATTTTTTTTTTAATGTGTTATGCTTATCAGTGGGATATTATAGTACTTAGATTAATAAATTGCTTAAAGAAAATTATTTATAAAGCAGCAGAAAAAACAACCATGCCGCCGGTGGGATCCGAACCCACGACCTCCGAATATCGCGTCCGGTGCTCTTACCAACTGAGCTACGGCGACGGCTGTCCAATCTGCTGCTCTCGTGGGTATTTATGCTTACTGGGTGTAATCGAGCCTTGAGAGTGTTCACCAGCGCCACCCTCGACCATAGCGGCGGACGTAGCACGTCCTGTAATACCGCGAGCGTGACGTAGAACGTCATCTAACGGCGAGGGCGGAAACTGTGCGAGAGCCCTCTTATGCTACCTATGGCATCAAGACTGCCAGAACCGAGACCCTCGTTAAGCTATTCGCAGACAAGTTAAAGGAAATGAGGGGCCCGTTTGACAAATTTATGAAGGGAGCCAACAGTCACCGAAACCAAGGTGCATAGGGGAACGTAATTTTTTTTTTAATGTGTTATGCTTATCAGTGGGATATTATAGTACTTAGATTAATAAATTTCAAGGGTGCAAGCGGCGTACCTTGAGAGTGTTCACCAGCGCCACCCTCGTCCATAGCGGCAGACGTAGCACGTCCTGTATTACCGCGAGTGTGACGTATATATATATATATATATATATATATATATATATATATATATATATATATATAGTGGGTTTGAAGCCAAGACGGGCCGACCGCTTAATAATGGACCCTTCAACGGCTATCACCGTCTGTCTCCTCAGCGCTGATGAATGCAGCTTCTCGGAGTCGGGCCACACGGACACTACCGGGCTGTAAATTTAAAAACAGCTCGCCCCTAATGAGCGGCCAATGGAAGGAATAGTAACACAGATGCGAGGTGCTTTATGCATTCCAAGGACTTGGCGGGCGCAGATGGGGACGGAAAAGTTTATATATACTCACAGCGACACGCCGGGTCCGGTGGAATGCGATAAACAGGCGGAGAGGCGCCACACGGTGTATATATGTGCTCTTCGGTGGTGTATAATTGTGGTGCGCCTGAGCCCGTTTCTTTAATTTTTCACGGCGCACCGTACACTGGTTAAAAGCGTCGGCGATCACACCTATCCCCCGTCTGCTGCTCGGCATACGTATCGCCGCTATTTGGAACGGACCCAATCACACCGTCGCCTGCACAAGCGACACCTGACCGTAGCCGCTGCGTTTGGAGATGTCGTGCTTGCGGGTACTCCACTACATGCATTTCACGCACACACGCGTCCTGATGGACAGTATATCACTCTAAACAAGAATTACCCTATATAAGGGAGTAAAAAGGGAGTAAACTGTCCTCTAGCGCACTCCCCTTTTAGAGGCATGGGTATTCCGTCCAAGACCTGGAGCAGATTGCGATTTATTAAATGTACAGAATATTTACACTTGGCACCGCAGGCACATTCCCACTGCAATGCATAGTAACTTGATGCAGTTAGCAGTGGGCGGGGCTTTTAAACGTGGCACCGGGGGTCCTCTAGGTTAGCAAGCAGAGGTGACTGAAGCATCGGTTAAAATCTTCGTCAGTAATATATAGAACTCTTCGCATGTTTCAAAAAAAGAACTTGTTCCCGTAGCCAACCGCAAGTATTCCGTATATTTATTGATTCAATCATTTTTGATTTGTTGATTCAATCTACCCCAGGATTACAGCCGCATACCCTGCCCCTATGCTCCGAAAAGAGTGAGCTAGAGACTGCTACCGCGAGTGATATATATATATATATATATATCTTTATCACACTCGCGGTAATACAGGACGTGCTACGCCCGCCGCAATGGACGAGGGTGGCGCTGGTGAACACTCTCAAGGTTAGCTCCAAGCAAAAATATAAATACCCACGAGAGCAGCAGATGGGACAGCCGTCGCCGTAGCTCAGTTGGTAAGAGCACCGGACGCGATATTCGGAGGTCGTGGGTTCCGATCCCACCGGCGGCATGGTTGTTTTTTCTGCTGATTTATAATAAATTCCCTTTAAGCAACAGATTAATTTGAAGTATTATTCTACCATCGTTAAGCACCACAAATTAAAAAATAAATAAATAAACATTCCCCTGTGCTCCTCGGTTTTAGTGACTGTTGGCTTCCGTAATAAGTTTGTCAAACGAGCCCCTCATCTCCATTAATATATATATATATATATATATATATATATATATATATATATATATATATATATATGTGTGTGTGTGTGTGTGTGTGTGTGTGTGTGTGTGTGTGTGTGTGTGTGTGTGTGTGTGTGTGTGTGTGTGTGTGTGTGTGTGTGTGTGTGTGTGTGTGTGTGTGTGTGTGTAGGTTAATTCGTGTTTAGTCGAATATAGGCAGAGATAGGTCATTTTGATCTGTGCTAAGTGTTGTACAGTTTCACTTTCGCTCGTCCTGCAGTCTGAAACTTGGAGCTTATCTGAATGCCATATCGCTTAAAATGGCGAGCGTTGAAATGACGCGGTTCAGGTGTCCAAAGATATATGAGACAGATACTGCGCCATTTCCTTTCCCGAAAAACCAATTATTATTATTATTTAAAGGAACAGCTCAGGATAGCACAAAACAGGGAGAAAACAAACACTGTGAAGCGAGCTCACGCTGAACCAAACTGTATGACCGCAACAACTAGGAGGTCGTTGCGAAATCGTCGCAGATATGAATTTGCGTTCAAGTGCCAACTCTAATCCCCTCTCCTCCCGGCCGCGGCGGTCAAATTTCGATGGAGGCGAAATTCTAGAGGCCCGTGTACTGTGCGATGTCAGTGCACGTTAAAGAACCCCAGGTGGTCGAAATTTCCGGAGCCCTCCACTACGGCGTCCCTCATAGCCTGAGTTGCTTTGGGACGTTAAACCCTATAAACCAAACCAAACCAACCATCTAATCACCTCTCCAATTCATTTCTTCCTCGTCCCATGAAAGTTTCCAGTGCGAGCCACGCGTTCAAATGACGGCACAGGTCACGTGATCGACAGCTCGTGGTTCAGAGCGCCCATCCCATCCAGATAACATTCTCATTTGTCAGCTGGTCACGTGGTAGTTCTCGGCGACACCGCTGTGGCGCTGCGGAACTGCCGTAAAAAACCGTCGCTGCAAAAAGTCGTATACGTTTCCATTGATAGCCACAGCCTACGCAGCTCAGCGGAAAGTCGACCCACCCGTCTCCTGCGATTCAACTGGAACGGCCGAAAAGTCTGCTTTACAGCAAGCTGCAGTCAGAGATGGTGTTTTCAACCGCAGAAGCAATTACCAGCAGGGTTCCCAAAGAGAAGGTGCTGCCTGGAGGTGTTGTTTGAAGCCTTGTATAGGCCGTTGTAGGTGCTAAGGCGACAGATCTAGTCTTAAGGCGACAGCTCTAGTCTTGGAGAAGAGACAGGTGTTGCATGGTAGCTATACATGGCACACGCTTTGCAGACTTCGGAGGTGTAGGCTTATCAAATCTAGATGCCTGATCCCAAGCAAATGGCTCGACACAGCCGTTTTACGGGCAGTATATCGTGAACGTCCATGGCCTTTCGCCGCCGCGGTGGCTCAGCGGATATGGCACTCGGCTCCTGATCCGAAAGACGCGGGTTCGATCCCGGCCGCGGCGGTCCAATTTCGATGGAGGCGAATTTCTAGAGGCCCGTGTGCTGTGCGATGTCAGTGCGCGTTAAAGAACCCCAGGTAGTCGAAGTTATCCGGAGCCCTTCACTACGGCGTCCCTCATAGCCTGAGTCGATTTGGGACGTTGAACCCCAAATCGACTCAGGCTATGAGGGACGCCGTATCCCTCCCCCTATCCTCTCTTCCTGTCCCCTCACCTCTTTCACTTCATTTCTCCATTTTGCCTGCCATCCTTTATTACCGCTGCCCCAGCTCAGGTGCTTCAGTATCGATGGCAGATGCCGGGGCTAGCAAAAATCTTTTCCTTCCTTTTTGCTATTATTTTAATAAAAACCACTACCACCACCACCACGTTAAACCTCATAAACCAAACCAAACCAAACCATTGCCCTTCGTCGGGAGCGGAGCACACAGTGGCTTGCGTGTAACTGCGACGTTGAATATATAGTCAGATAACACTCGCCGTGGCGATGACGCAGTGCATGCAGGCATAAATTTCTCTCGCTAATTCCGCACGAAATGGGCACACACGAGCTGAACACATACGACACGATACTTTGCAAAATTTATTTTTGTCGCTGATGCGCTGATTCCCCATCCAACCCTCTTTGGAAAGGAGTACAGCGTCGGCTCTGTCCACCGTTGAAACATCGCTGACACAGGACAAAGCGAGAACACAAGCCCCAACCCTCCGGGCCTCCACTCTTCTGGGCTTCCACCGACCTTGATGGAAGAGGCTCTGCATGGGATGCGAAGGGACCCAGCTGCTCTGTGCATAGGGAAAGAGTGTCGCCCTTGTACACCTGCCGTTTTCGCGGCGTCGAAATCGCGACATCCAGCAGACAACCACGACGAGGTCCTCCTGGGCAGCTCGCACATTTTACGACCCCCCTCCCCCCTCTTTTCCCGTGCCTGTCGTCGCAGCCCGTGCGAGAAAAGGCGGCCGTGGGTTGCGAGACAACCGCAGTGCGGGACCAGATACGGACGTCCTTCTCCTGCGTCGCGGTCGTGTCGTGCATGGCAGATGAGTGCCGGACACGCCCCTCACTCCTTGCACACACAGGAGGGGGGATCGCGGTCGTACCCGCGACGACACCGCATGCGAGTGTGCGACCTCTGCTACCGCGGATGAGACGCCAGGGATAGAGAGCGCCGCGGAGCGCGCCCTTACAAAAATGGTCTATATAGACAGTCTATAGACTTTATTGCCTTCCTTTGTGTATTTCGTTTTGTCTATTCATAGTCTATAGACTGTCTATAGACAGAAGTCTACTAACATTTCATGGCCATAAATGTGTATATTGCCTATAGACTGTCTGTAGGATTTGTATTGCCTATAAACAGTTATCTGTAGAGTTTGTTTATACAGACTTTATAGACCGAAGTCTATGGACAGTTTATAGACTTTCTAAAGAAATTTTTGTAAGTGCTGTTCGTTTCGAAGGCCTCGAAAAGAGCAGTGCCTGTGTTTGAGTCCGCTTGGAAGGGTCGTTTTACATTACTCGTCTTCTTGAGATCTCCCCATATATACTGAATGCAAGGTACACTCTAAACACGAATACGCCTATATGGGAGTAAAAAGGGAGTAAACTGTCCTCTGGCGCATTTCTGTTCAAAGAATGGAGTGCGTTAGAGGACAGTTTACTACCTTTTTGCTCATATCTGTTTAGAGTGTAACCATATACCCCATTTCCTACCTGCGTTCTCCTTTTACCCTTTTATTGGTCCTCTCAGAAATTAGAAAAAAAAATATAAAAGAAAGAGGGATGGAGCCCGGACCAGCAACGCTTCGCCAGGCTTAACGCCAATTCAAGGTAAATGAAAAGGAGCTAAATGCTCAAAGCTCCTTGCCGATCAATGCATGAAGGCGTTCCCAAGAGGATCCTAAGTTCTCAGGGCGTATGAAGGAAGGCGAAGGGTGGAAGCTGTTGCCACTTGGTATACGGTCGCATACAATTGACCCAGCGTTCTTCTCTGTGTTTGCTTCACTTCCAGTGGGTTTATTGCGTGTAGCGAGTTCTATCTGTACAGTGAGTGTCCTGGTCTTTCTTCGAGAAAAAAAATTTTCCCAGTGGACGTGGTCCAAGTCCTATAGTGTGACTTGTCTCAAGCTACTCCGAACATTCGGCAACTTCTTTTGTACTGCTGAAATTACTAGGCTGAACACACATGGCTTCAGTACCAGATCAGGGCGGGTTTGTACCGTTCAAGGCCCATAAATAGCCACTTAGCCTCGAGGGGAAGTCAGTTTAGAGCTCTGTGCGGCAGTTGTACTGCCACCGTCATCATCATGGCCCCCTTCAGCCGTACGGACAAAGGCATCTTTCAAGTACCTTCAATCACTAATGTTTCGCTTTTCAGTACAGAAAATAGTTTTATCTCTTATCAGATATCATACGCCTTACCGAAGACTTTTTTTAATTCACAAGAAAGTGCAAGAAGGAAAATTTAAACATTGTGTTGTATAATTCTATCGAAGTGAAGCTTTCTTACTCTTCTTTATAGGCTTAAGTGAGGCCGCGCCGCTGACAACAAGAACAGTATGCAGACTGGAAGCATAATAACTGCATTATATTCCAGCCCGTATGTAGTACGACTCAAGTCCTTAAATCACCCGTCGCGGTGGCTCAGTGGTTAGGGCGCTCGACTACTGATCCGAAGTTCCCGGGTTCGAACCCGACCGCGGCGGCTGCGTCTTTATGGGGGAAAAACGCTAAGGCGCCCGTGTACTGTGCGATGTCAGTGCACGTTAAAGATCCCCAGGTGGTCAAATTATTCCGGAGCCCTCCACTACGGCACCTTTTTCTTCCTTTCTTCTTTCACTCCCTCCATTATCCCTTCCCTTACGGCGCGGTTCAGGTGTCCAACGATATATGAGACAGATACTGCGCCATTTCCTTTCCCCCCAAAAACCAATTATTATTATTAGTCCTTAAATCAGGGTACTTTGCTGTGCACTACTGAAGAGTTGAACACCGAAAGCAGAATGATGGGAATAAAAAGTAACATGGATAAAACAAAAGTTAACTTTCTAGGAGGGAAATAACAGTTCACGATAGGCAGCGATGTGCTGGAAGCGTTAAAGGAATGCATCTATGGCAGCTAGTGGCTGCAGATCAGTACCATGAGGCTAAAATCGCTGCCCTGTTCGTCAACAAAGATAATGCAATTAGCCTAGTTCTACTGCGCATACAGGTATATGATGTCGCCACGAATGCTGGCTGCGTCCAGCACTTCCCTTAACCCTTACAAAAAATTCTTTCGGAAATTTACAGACTGTCCATAAACTTTCGTGAACAAAGTCTATAGACAGTCTATGGACAATCTGTTAATTTATTGCCATACACTTTTAGTAGATGTTTGTCTTTAGGCTGTCTATCGGCTGTTTATAGACAGTCTATTACAATCCATATTTATTTATTTATTTATTTACTATATACTGCAGACCCTTGGGTCCAAGCAGAGGGGCATTAGTATATATATATATATATATATATATATATATATATATATATATATATATATATATATATAATGAACAAAACAGGAACAAACAAGTACACATATTTATGGTCGCGCACTTTTGGTGGACTTTTGTCTATAGACGGTTTAAAGACTATGAATAGACAAAAGAAAATATCTGTAGGAAGGCAATATACTCAATGAAAAATCTATAGAAAGTCTACCGACCATTTTTATAAGGGGTTAAGTCGCTGGAATCCATTCTTAAAATTGTGCCTGGCACTAGAAATAACATATAATTGCCCCCCCCCCCCCCCCCCGGCCCCTATCCTTACAGTTTCAACTTCAGGGCATATAAACACTGAAGATAATACAATAATACAAGTGCATTCAACCTCAAGTAATGATACTCCGAAGTCTAAAGCAGGATGACGATGAACCTTGTACCACACCGAGGCACTCTCCGCTCTCTGGCTCGCGGGCTTGAGAGCGCCATTAGCTTCTTTTAGATCGATACTAAGTTGCAAGCAGTTCACTTCCTCTTGCCTCGGTCCTCACCACGGGACGCGGCGACGTTATCCGTCTGAGCACCCCTCTCATAAAAAGCATTCCGATGGGAAACTATAAATCGCCAAACAACGGCAGCCAACTATAAAGAAAGAACGGCTAACTTTATTTATATCGGCTGTCACGGGATTTCCGCAGGGAGCTTTGACTAAAGTCGCCTTCAGTCGACGGCAGTCGGTGCAGATTCCCGTGCCTAATGCTCCTTCCCTTAATTCTTTTTTATGTGCCGCTTTGAAAATGGGATAGATATTCATCGCATCCAAACGCCGGAAGGGCAACAGCACAAGCAAACGACACACGGTCGAGGCAGTCGACTGGATGCAGATTTCGCAAGGATACATTTAGAGACACCCCCCCTCGCCCTCCTCGCAACCAGTGGCAGACTGCAACTGGTTGCCTCATAAAGCGCTTTATAGCGCCTTGCCGCACAGTTCTCTTTCCAGTCATCAAGTTAGGTTTGCGACTGGCAACGTAAAACCTTTCCCCACTGGTTTTGCGTAGGTTATTACGGGTGTAAAAGCGAAGCCGACGGGCGCAATTCGAACTAAAAAAAGAAACCTCCGCCATCCCTCGCCTCGTACTTTGTTGATTTCTTTCGCGCCTTTGACTCATTCCACATGCAGCTTTAAACGCTCGCAGCTTGTTGAATTTTATCGCTTTTATTAATTTTATTACTTTTGTCTTCCCTTTACACTGTCGCTAACGCTGACTCAGCTAATAATTTACTTCAGGACTATATATTGTGTGTGCCCCTTAGAATAAACTTCAGTTGATATTCAGTGCCTATGCCGTTCATTTTCATCATCCTGTGTCCCCGCTATTTCTTTCTTTCATCTGCTGAGCTCTTCTCCTCGCTACCGTGACTGCAGAAACGAAGTTGTATCGCCCCTTCTCCAACATCCCGACTTCGCTCACTGAGGAATTAGTTGGATAACATTTTATTACGTTTCGAATAATTTAAACGTTGCTGACGATGTTGACGACTTGATTTGAATAGTTCAAGGACAGCTTGGCCAAATAGCACCATGGCAAACGTGTTTTTAGTCTGCATGCGTGGGGTGAGATTAAAGAAATATTTTTCCAAGGATTTCAGCCCACCGCAGCACCAGATTAGGAAAAAGTTTGCACCCAGTGGAAAACCGGTGGGTACGGGGCGTCAGTAAACAATTTTAACTTTGCGAGTTCAAACAAGAATGTTCACTGTCCCCTGAGGAGCCCAACCTCAAACTCAGACCCAGTTTTTCATTCCCTTGAGAAGTTTGATTGAACTTAGAAAAAACGTTCAAAAAGTCTTGGAATAATATGAAGAGCTAAGGAAATTGACGCGGGCATCAAACTGCGGAAATCTCGAGAAAACTTGGATTTTAGGAAACACCAGATTTGGTATCTACGAAGTCTTTTTCATTGTACCCCCAAAATTTTCCCGAAAACAGATCACAAGTCACCTTAAAAAATGTTTTTCTGACCGTAGGTAGCAAAACAACTGGCTGAAAGTCACTGAAAATGCCAGTTTCCTCAAAAGCATTTTTGACCTGACTGCCTGCCCTGCTTGCAGAAAGCATAGCATGAAAATGGCTTAACGAATTTTCACGCGGTTTGTTGTATTTGTTCCTTTGAAAATGGTTTATGCAGTCACTTTCCTGTATTTTTTAATTACTTGCTCATAAATTTGCACTGTCATTAATTTGACATGACGATAATGACTGAGTTATGCAAGCGTGAATATAACATTCTGTGTGGAAAAAAATCCGGCAGCCAAAAATATTTGGAGAATGTTACTGCATCAGTAATTCCTTTGGCTAAACCTTCAGACTGACTCCAGGTTCCTACTATGTTTTGTTGTCACGCCAGGCTATCTGCAAGCTTGGTACAACAATGAAGCGAAATATTTTCAATGTTTTTTTTTTTTTTAAACTAAAGTTATGTCAGTGAAATTGTGTATTTAAGCATTCAAAGGACTCCCCAAAAGGGAGGCCAAATTTATTTGCTCTACACCAAAAAATAAAGTTTCACCTCCGATCCCCGCTTAGCCTCTTAACTATAAAAGGAATAGCGCTTAAAAGCGTGATACCAGACGAAGAGGGGCCCAGGACATGCGCTGTAATGTCAAGGATATTTCCCGGACTAAACTGTGGTGTAACATGTTACAGATAAAATACAGTTAAGCCTCGTTATAACGTTGTTGAAGGGGCCCAGCGATTACCTCGTTACAGCCCGTGTTTGACCCAGCTTCCGAGGGGAATCGTCATTCCTTCGTTATATCCATTATCTCGTTATAAACCGTTTCGTTATAACGTGCTTCGACCGTACATACAACTACGTGACTCCGTCAGGCAGCAAGGAGCGAAAGCAAGGCGAGAAAGAGAAAGTTAAAACGGAGAGGCAGAATAAAATACAACGGCCACCGCACATTGTCCTCCGCGGCCAGACTCCATTCTACCTTGGCCCGCGGTGCTAAGGCTCTTTATGCTGAGCAAGAACAATTTGTAGCGGACTTACGCACAGTCGTGGTTACGAAACACCGCGGGTGTAATTCAATTATCGTCGACTAGCCGAGGCTGTGCTTCCTCCCCCCCTCCTCCGTGGCGCGTCACACGGCTCCTCGGCGAGACCGACGAAAAAACGGCGCATAATCTGATCCGCCTTCCGTCGTCCCTCCGTCTGTATAATTGGCACCGCTTTGCCTCGGCATATCTCGGGAGAGAGGGAACGGAGGCACAGTGACACACAGACACGAACGGAGTCGTCGAGAGTGGAGGAGGAGGAGAAGGAGGAGGAGGAGGAGGAGGAGGAAGAAGAACGGCGTTGAAACGGACTCCCCGCAGGAGCCAACGCGCTGTAAGGAGATGGAAATTGCGCTCCGCCTACGTGTCTTTTCGCGGAGACCATTGTGGAGACCGTTTTGCCCCTGGCTTTCCTCCTCCTCCTCCTCTCTCTCTCTCTGTCTCTCCGGATTCACTTGCGTGTGCGGACGCCTGCATGCATACTCTGCGCAAGTAACGGTTTGCACGAGACGGAAAGGAAAAGAATGTAAAGACAAAGGGAGAGGGAGGAGAAAGAAAAGAAGAAAAAGGCCAGTTTCAGCGTGAGAGTTTTTCTTTTTTGCGGTTTACGCGCGTATCTCGATAGCCTTCACGGCTGCCACTTTCCGCTGTGGACTCGCGGTCTGAGGGCTGTTGTCGAAGCTACGTTAGGCGCGTACGCGCAAACTCTGGGGGTTACGTGAGGTTGCGTTGGGGACAGACGGGGCGGGAAAGAAGAGCGACACGCACCTTGGCGGTGTGCTTTGTTACAGAGTGTTTAAACGCTAGATAGTATAGAAGGACGGCAGGTTGGGCGAGTTGGTGTTCTATGGTAAGAAGAAAATTTAAACAGCGCTAGACGACAGGACCAGAAAGAGGAGGAGACTTTTTTTGAAGTAAGAAGTCAATTTATACTTGCAAAACTGGGCACACATGCGCACGATCATACATCGATGATGAGATAAAAAAATCCAAAATGCCAACATACACACGTGATGTATCGGCCTACGTATCTGCCTAGTATATGTCGTGCGAGTCAGGCTCCCTGCCTCGAACCGAAGCTAAAACTAAGCGAGGTTTTCTCAGCGAGCCGTGCAGCTGTAGTTAAAACTTTGCGTTAAAGGACGCCAGCTCAGGATTACGCGTGTGCAGTAATGTTCTGGCCTATAGTTTAAAGTCGGCTGCCTTCACTGAATCTTCCTTTAACTTTCCGCCATCGTCATCATCAGCCGACTACGCCCACTGCAGGGCAAAGGCATCTTCCATATCTCTCCAATTAACCCTGTCCTTTGCCAGCTGCGGTCACCGTTAAAAAGAAAACTTAGCAGGCTCGCCGCGGTGGCTCAGTGGTTAGACGCTCGGCTACTGATCCGGAGTTCCCGGGTTCGAACTCGGCCGCGGCGGCTGCGTTTTTATGGAGGCAAAACGCTAAGGCGCCCGTGTGCTGTGCGATGTCAGTGCACGTTAAAGATCCCCGGTGGTCGAAATTATCCCGGAGCTCTACACTACGGCACCTCTTTCTTCCTTTCTTCTTTCTCTCCCTCCTTTCCCCCTTCCCTTACGGCGCGGTTCAGGTGTCCAACGATACACGAGACAGATACTGCGTCATTTCCTTTCCCCAAAAACCAACCAATTAGCAGGCTCGAGTCAGTGCAGATGAGAACGCAAGAAAATAGAACGGTTCATTTTAGCTGCAGGTTAAAAACCTCCTGCCTTCTCGTCCTTTTCCAGGTTGTACAAGTAAAAAGTGGTACCCGTCTATAGCGATATCTATGCCGGCTCAAGGACTGAAGGAAATTTCGCTGCAAAGACGAATGTTTGGTTTGATCTTATTGGGTTTAACATATACCAAAGCGACCCAGTCTATGAGGGACGCCGACAGTGGAGGTCACCGGAATAATTTCGGCCACCTGGGATTCCTTAGCGTGCACTGACATCATCGCACAGTACACGGGCCTCTAGCATTTCACCTCCATCGAAATGCAACTGCCGCGGCCGGGATCGATTCCGCGCATTTCGGGTCAGCAGCCGAACACCGTAACCACTGCGGCACCGCGGCGGTCGCAGAGACGAATGTATGAGCATGCTGAGTCGCATGTCTTTGCGATGAACACGATGGGGAATTCCTGTTTCCATCTCGCTTCCCGCTGCTGCCAGAGCGGCCGATGAAAAAATTTTTATTAATTATTAATTGGTTTTTGGGGAAAGGAAATGGCGCAGTATCTGTCTCATATATCGTTGGACACCTGAACCGCACCGTAAGGGAAGGGATAAAGGAGGGAGTGAAAGAAGAAAGGATAATAGGTTCTGTAGTGGATGGCTCCGGAATAATTTCGACCACCTGGGGATCTTTAACGTGCACTGACATCGCACGGCACACGGGCGCCTTAGCGTTTTTCCTCCATAAAAGCGCAGCCGCCGCGGTCGGGTTCGAGCCCGGGAACTCCGGATCAGTAGTCGAGCGCCCTAACCACTGAGCCACCGCGGCGGGGCCTAAATATGAAGATGCGATAAAAGCTTATAAGAGTGCTATTAACCTGGGACATCCATACCCAAGAATTCTGGACAAAATTCTTTTAGCGGGGGAAAAAATTTATGAACGTGATTTTTTCATATAATGTGAGATTTCACTATAACAATCAATATATCCGCAGATCACCCGACGGCAGTCTTATGTATTTTTTCTCTATTAACGTTTTTGCTATCGTCAAAAGCGTTCCCCATTGGTTTTTTATGGCAGTCTTAAGTGTTCGATGCGATCGATGGAAACACGTTAGAAGAAAGACTGCTTCATATCTGAATAATGAACCATTACCTTCAATATTACATTAACAGTGTCTTACAGTTTTCTAATTTCCAGAATTTTTGTGCGCGATTATTAGGCATGGGTACACATGAACGCACGCTTAGCAATATGTATGCGTCGGCGTAGGCTGGCGAATGAGAACTGCAATCAAATGAAAGCAGAGAATGACGCCAGGCGCTACAAACGCTGATGATAGACGAGGTGTCATCCCTTCCAGCTCAACGACCCCCGCCGAAGAAAAACTACCTGTTGGCGATTTTCATGAAATTGATGTCATGGTGCGGCGGCGCCGCGAACGACTACGAAGAATCTAAGCGCTATTGCGCTTAGCACTATTGCTCTAGTGCACTATTGCTAAGCACTCTTGTGCTTAGATTCTAGAAAAAGAGGAGGACGGATGGCAGGTGTGGCTCGACCAATCAGCGAATTTTATGACAGACCACAACGCTGTTTTTTTTTCCGTCATGAGGCTTCGAACGCGGAGGGAGAGTGAGGGTTTAGAGGGAGGTGGCACGTCACGTGACCTCGATCGCGCTTTTGATTTCACGACAAACTCGCGAATTGAAAGCGTGAGTTTGCCGTGATATTTCAGAACAAGCACGATTACACGGGGGCTGTCCTAGGGCTAGGAGTAGACCTCCATAATGGTTCACTTGCCACATAGCGCTAAACAGACTGGCAAGTGAACCGTCACCAACTCGCCCTAGCTTCCACTCTCCGTAGATAGATAGATAGATTGTTGCCAGGAAGAAAGAAAAGGAAAGTGCACAGGCCTGCCCACTGGCTCAAGCCGAGCCACAATCGCTACCACGTGCAGATAGTAGGAGAGTTGAAAGATGGGATAGAAAGACAGGATAGTAAAGACGCGCTAAAGACAAGGCCGATCCCGGAGGCAGTGCAATACCGGGCCAACCGGTGGCGGGAGTGAAGCATCCTTCAAACTCTCCGCCACATTTCCAAAAATAAGTCCAATTGGACCCGCAACAGATTACTCTCCGTAATGGATCAGCTGAGGCACTCCTTCTATAGGTCTTGAAAAATAGCCAATAGTCTAGGTGCTTATTGACCCTTCCCCCCTTTTCCTTCGTTGCCTATCGCGTGCTTCTCTCTGAAATAAATTTGTAATAGTGAGCGTAATAAATTTATTACTAATTAGTCATGGTAAATAATCAATAAGATAACTAATTAATTAATCATGTGAGGAGAGAGCCGTACGCGATAGCTACAGCCAACGAAAAAAAAAATAGCGGGAAGCATATACAAACACCACATAGTGAGCTGGAGGGGATCGCGCCTTGTTTCGTGTCCGCACTAAACATGAGCCAGTACGCTTCGCTCTCTTTTGCGTTACAGGATTCTGAATCTACCTAGACCTCTTTTTTTTTTATCTCCATTGTCTGACCACATCATAGGTTTCCCTCCGTGGGTATACCATGGTTATATTACTTCCGGTGCAATGCAGAAACGATGGAGTACGTGGAATGATCATGTTCTGTTGGCGCAGATTGTAAAGGAAATTGATTTTTACATTCCAATAGTTTTTCCTCCATAAAAACGCAGCCGCCGCGGTCGGGTTCGAACCCGGGAACTCCGGATCAGTAGTCCAGTGGTTAGGGCGCTCGACTACTGATCCGGAGTTCCCGGGTTCTAACCCGACCGCGGCGGCTGCGTTTTTATGGAGGAAAAACGCTAAGGCGGCCGTGTGCTGTGCGATGTCAGTGCACGTTAAAGATCCCCAGGTGGTCGAAATTATTCCGGAGCCCTCCACTACGGCACCTCTCTCTTCCTTTCTTCTTTCACTCCCTCCTTTATCCCTTCCCTTACGGCGCGGTTCAGGTGTCCAACGATATATCAGACAGATACTGCGCCATTTCCTTTCCCCCAAAACCAATTATTATTATTATTATTATTCCAATAGGGTGCTACGAGTGGCGCCACATTTGAGGATGTTGGATTATATGAGTACCTACGGTTATTTAACACGCACTGAAGGCTCAACGCACAGGAGTTCTCGCATTTAACCATCGTAAAAATGTAGACCTTGTTACCACGGGAACAGAACTTGCGACCTCGAAATTGTTCTTCGGAACGTCCCTTAGCCACTCGCGAGCATTTATAACGTCAGCGACTGCGACTGCGCACCATAGGCACCACGTTTCAACGACTTAGTGTACGGGGGTGGAGCTAACTGCCAGGCGTGGAAAGCAAAGGAAATGCGATCCTACAAAAGAGATTAGGTTTGAACACATTTACGGATGACCGGAACAGATAATGAGACAGGGGGTTTACGTGTCTGCAGTGTTTACTTTTTGTAAGATGCACAAAGGATATCGTGAGGAGCAAAACCCCAAAACAGGACGGGACAGAGGCAGGCGACAACACAGGGCGGTACTGACAACTGAACATTTATTGAAAAAACAGCAGAGGCTATATGGACGAGTCACGCGTGTAATCTGGCAAGCAATCGTAAAATGAAGATTAAGCATGAGAAAAGAGTTCAATGACAAAAATGGCGAAAACAATCGATACGGCGAAGGGAAGGAAACTAGACTGCACGCGCGACTGATCCATATAGGCTCTGCTGTTTTTTCAATGAATGTTCAGTTGTCAGTACCGCCCTGTGTTGTCGCCTGCCTCACTCCCGTCCTGTTTGCCGTTTTGCTCCTCACGTAGTGGAGGGCTCCGGAATAATTTCGACCACCTGGGGATCTTTAACGTGCACGTGTGCTGTGCGATGCCAGTGCACGTTAAAGATCCTCAGGTGGTCGAAATTATTCCGGAGCCCTCCACTACGGCACCTATTCGTCCTTTCTTCTTTCACTCCCTCCTTTCTCCCTTCTCTTACGGCGCGGTTCAGGTGTCCAAAGATATATGAGACAGATACTGCTCCATTTCCTTTCCCCAAAAACCAATTATTATTATTATTATTATCCTCACGATGTCCTAATCCTACCAACTGGCCTATATGTATACAGCCAAGTTCTTCTAAGTTACAAAGGATATATTTGTTTGTTTAAATCCTGCTGCTACTCTGGACAGCCATTGACAGTCATGGACAAAAGTTTACGGGGTGCGGCTTTGCAAAAAAAAAAAGAGTTAACTGCTGCGCGATCATGTAAGGTATAGCTGAATGAAAAGCTATAGAACCACGAGGGTATACATGTGCATGCATGCTCCATACGCTGGAACACATACGCCAGCTGGTTGGCTAGCGAAGCAACGCAGAAATTGTTTAATGCCAGTAACTACTTCACAAGGTCAAACCGGCTCACCGAGTTTGTGTGAAGCTTGACCCTGAGGTTGACGTCGGCCAAACCATAAATAAAATTTCCGCGACTGGGGTTCAAACATGCGTCCGCGCGAACAGATTAGCTATGCTAGCCACTGCGAGAGCACAATGCTATCGCCGCCGCAGCCGATCACGCCTATATTGTTAAACTGCAACACAATCTCGCACTGTGCAATGCGCATCGTCGTATACATCAATTGTTACTACAATCGAACTAATATACATGTGCACTACTGCGCTTTACATTGCACATCGTCGTCTTCATCTACTAACACTATACTCTCGAACTAA
The DNA here is from genome assembly GCF_052857255.1 of Amblyomma americanum. NCBI lineage: Eukaryota > Metazoa > Arthropoda > Arachnida > Ixodida > Ixodidae > Amblyomma > Amblyomma americanum. Next base: position 189,522,831 of record NC_135501.1, on the reverse strand, counting down.
TGTCGTCGCCAGACGTGCTGACGACCCAACAAAGCAAACCATGAGCCAACCACGCTAAACACATGCTTTCGCACGCCTACTCGGCTTAACTATACGTTAAAACCCTACCACTTTTATTCCCTGCAAATTCGCATCCCACAAACTTTTTCCCATGACTGTACAATGCATTGATTTGCGATTTGAGAGCTTGGGGGCAACTGTGGCAAAGACGACATTAAAAATTAGCTCTGATATGCGTTACGCGTTCTTTCATTACTTTTTTTTTTTTCAAAAGGTGTCCATTTACATTTCAGAGTTGAAGGTCGCACTTATCGAGGACTGCCTTTTTTTTTCCTCACAGTGTTCACATAATGAGGGTGATTGACGAAATATTCATTCGCCAGTTTTCCCAGAATTCACCGGATTACGCAGTTAGAAGCGCGTAGCCTAAGCAAGCTATCTTCTGCAGATTCGACTCACGTCGCCGTCCAGACGCTTTTGCTTGTGCGTTTTTTTTTCAGCCGGCGGGCAGATTAACGGCTATTGGCTGCACCTTGATACGGCGTGGCTCGCCGACATTAGCATGTGGCCGCGCTTGTACACTTGTGGAAAGAGAGAGAAGTCGGAGCCGCGGCGTACTGTTGAGCCGGTTGCGCAAAGAGACGTACTAGAGACGGAATTTTACTGTGGACAGCTTAAGCCTCGTCCACGACATGACATTCGTATGAAATGAGCTCAGTATCTGTTCTTGTCTACACGGCATGCAATCCATGTATGGGCGACCTTCGCGGAGGTTTCTGGCGTCGTCGCGAGCGAAATAATAATAATAATAATAATTAGTTTTTTTTGGGGAAAGGAAATGGCATAGTGTCTGTCTCATATATCGTTGGACACCTGAACCCTGCCGTAAGGGAAGGGATAAAGGAGGGAGTGAAAGAAGAAAGGAATAATAATAATTATAATTGGTTTTGGGGGAAAGGAAATGGCGCAGTATCTGTCTCATATATCGTTGGACACCTGAACCGCGCCGTAAGGGAAGGGTAAAGGAGGGAGTGAAAGAAGAAAGGAAGAGAGAGGTGCCGTAGTGGAGGGCTCCGGAATAATTTCGACCACCTGGGGATCTTTAACGTGCACTGACATCGCACAGCACACGGGCGCCTTAGCGTTATGCCTCCATAAAAACGCAGCCGCCGCGGTCGGGTTCGAACCCGGGAACTCCGGATCAGTAGTCGAGCGCCCTAACAACCACTGAGCCACCGCGGCGGGGCAAAGGAAGAAAGCTGAAACCGAAAAATTTCCCACGTTCGCCGCCTGCTCAATGGAAAGGCAGCAGCGGTGGACTTTGTCACTAGGGGAGATTATCAAAAACAATTAACCACATACCCACCGATTGGATCCGAACCAATGTTTTCGATATTCGGAACCCACCGGCGGCATGTGGTTGTTTTTAAGGCGAAAGCCTTTAATGGCTCATACTTGCGGCCATGGATCTGTCCGGCGTCCATTACATCCAGCAACTAATTGGAAAATTGTTTTTGGGGAAAGAAAATGGCGCAGTAATTCTCACATATCGGCGGACACCTGTACCGCGCCGTAAGGAAAGGGACGAAGGAGGGAGTGAAAAAAGAAAGGAAGAAATGGGTGCCGTATAGTGGAGGGCTCCGGAATAATTTAGGCCACCTGGGGATCTTTAACGTGCGCTGACATCGCACAGCACACGGGCGCCTTAGCGTTTTTCCTCCATAAAAAAACGCAGCCGCCGCGGTCACACAAGCACCAACAGCGCGCAAATTTCGCCTCACCGCACTTTAGGTCAACAAAGTGCCCCCTGATTTTTTCTTCTGCTTTACAATCAATTATGTTTGGTTTGGTTTATAGGGGTTTTTTACGTCCCAAACAACTCAGGCTATGAGAGACGCCGTAGTGAAGGGCTCCGGTAATTTCGACCACCTGGGGTTCTTTAACGTGCACTGACGTCGCACAATACACGGGCCTCTAGAATTTCGCCTCCACCAAAATTCGACCGCCGCGGCCGGGATCGAGCCCGCGTCTTTCGGACCGGCAGCCGAGCGCCATAACCACTCAGCCACCGCGGCGGCTCAATTATATTTGAAAGAATAATAAAAGTAACCCTGATATTAATATCCCATTGATGAAAGCCACAAATTAAAAACAAAAAATCTCCTATGATCTTTGGTTTCGGTGACTGTTGGCTTCCGTCATGTAGCTACATAAACGTTATTCATGAAAGCGGTGAAGCAAGAGAAGTGCACGCCGTATAAACGAAGCAGTTCGAATTTTGTGCAGCAGTCACCACAAATTTCACCAGAGGACCTTGCATTTGCAATGGGCTTCCCGCGCCTCATGAGCTCAGTTTCGGTTTGGTGTGGAAGGTACCGCATTTCCTCTCGCCGCTCGTCTTTAACAGGCTGTTTCTTTGTTTCATTATTTAATGCGGCATCGTCTTGCCAGTGACTGCGAACTGGCCTTTGGCACCACCGACCAGACTGTGGTAATTAAAAGCCATATAGTTAATCTTGGTTAATTAGGTGATTAATATTGTGGCAATTTCGCGGGACGGAGCGCTCGCGCTAGGCCGGTGGCCATTAAAATCGTCTCATTGCCGTCAGACATCTCGCCTCATTCTTCGGCTGGCCGCCTCGAAAGAATGTGTTTAATTTTAAGTAAATTACTTCTGCTGCGGCGGAGACCGTGTTTAATAATAATAATAATAATAATAATAATAATAATAATAATAATAATAATAATAATAATAATAATAATAATAATAATAATAATTGGTTTTTGGGAAAAGGAAATGGCGCAGTATCTGTCTCATATATAGGCGGACACCTGAACCACGCCGTAAGGGAAGTGATAAAGGAGAGAGTGAAAGAGGAAAGGAAGAGAGAGGTGCCGTAGTGGAGGGCTCCGGATTAATTTCGACCACCTGGGGATCTTCAACGTGCACTGACATCGCACAGCACACGGGCGCCTTAGCGTTTTGTCTCCATAAAAACGCAGCCGCCGCGGTCGGGTTCGAGCCCGGGAACTCCGGATCAGTAGCCGAGCGCCCTAACTACACTGAGCCACCGCGGCGGGTCCAAGAGACCGTGTTTAATAATAATAATTGGTTTTGGAGGGAAAGGAAATGGCGCAGTATCTGTCTCATATATCAGTGGACACCTGAACCGCGCCGTAAGGGAAGGGAGAAAGGAGGGAGTGAAAGAAGAAAGGAAGAGAGAGGTGCCGTAGTGGAGGGCTCCGGAATAATTTCGACCGCCTGGGGATCTTTAACGTGCTCTGAATAGATTTTCGTTCTATGTGGGATATCGTATATTTAGAAATTTTCGAAGGTGCTCGCTGAAACACCCGGTGTAGCATTTGGTACCCATTAAATCATCGTCGTCGTCACTTTTCATTCCTTGGCTCTGCGCGTCCAAATGCTCGGCGGCAGCGTGTCTGATGCCGTTGGCTTGCAATAGAGAGCAATGAGCCGAGATAGGAAGGCTCACCTACGTCGTCAACCGCAGCTTTCTGCTGCCGCACACAAATCTGAGAAGGCGGCCAGGGTGGCTGATCGCGTCCTTAATGGCCGAACATAAGGAGGCGAGCACTACGACGCGTCGGACACTAAGCGCGCTACTCAGCTCGAAACAAAGAAGGGGCTGAACGCGGTGGAACATAATAATAATAATTGGTTTTTGGTGGAAAGGAAATGGCGCAGTATCTGTCTCATATATCGTTGGACACCTGAACCGCGCCGTAAGGGAAGGGATAAAGGAGGGAGTGAAAGAAGAGAGGAACAAATAGGTCCGTAGTGGAGGGCCCCGGAATAATTTCGACCACCTGGGGATCTTTAACGTGCACTGACATCGCACAGCACACGGGCGCCTTAGCGTTTTTCCTCCATAAAAACGCAGCCGCCGCGGTCGGGTTCGAACCCGGGAACTCCGGATCAGTAGTCGAGCGCCCTAACCACTGAGCCACCGCGGCGGGGCAACGCGGTGGAACGCAAATCAGCGAAAGCGGTGAGGGATGGAGAGTGCGCTATCTGGCGGGAGTATATGAAGCGGCTGTGGGGACGGCTCCTCAAGCTGCGAAAGCAGCCAGTCAGACCATGCGCGTTGCACAGCACGAACGGCAGAAGCGGGTGAATGCGGTGGCGGTGGCGCGTCCAGCAGCTGATACTACGGCTACCACCATCATTAAGCAGTCCCGGAACGTGTTACGCTTTTTTAGCAATGCACTTCATGCTTACACCTACACTGTCTACGATGAGGGAGTCTGTGAATTTTTGCATACTTGTTTTATTGCAGCCAGCTTGCTTTCTATATGCTTCCTCAGTGCGCCGTTCTTTTAATTTTTTTCGAGCTAGGCCAAATGTCATGTCTTCTGTGAGTAACCGTCTGCTTAGAATGCCCCCACCGTTCTGACATAATAATATTGTTTTTTGGGGGGGAAGGAAATGGCGCAGTATCTGTCTCGTATATCGTTGGACACCTGAACCACGCCGTAAGGGAAGGGATAAAGGAGGGAGTGAAATAAGAAAGGAAGAAAGTGGTGCCGTAGTGGAGGGCTCCGGAATAATTTCGACCTCCTGGGGATCTTTAACGTGCACTGACATCGCACAGCACACGGGCGCCTTAGCATTTTTCCTCCATAAAAACGCAGCCGCCGCGGTCGGGTTCGAACCCGGGAACTCCGGATCAGTAGTCGAGCGCTCTAACCACTGCGCCACCGCGGCGGGTCTGACATAAATTGAAGAAAATAAAACGGACAGAAAGTAAAACGCAGCGGTGGAAGTCGACGTAGTCGTCGTCACTGCTTACACGTGCGTAGAACGTGACTCCAGTGCCCTTTTCCCCTCGTTTCGCGCACGTGTTTTGGCGTCACTCCCTTCGAACACGGCGCAGCCGCCTCCACGCCCCCCCTCCCCACTGACTCGCGTGCCCGGCCGACGAGGATGACCGGTGGACAACACTCTTGGCGCACGCCGCCCTGGCTTTCGGCGAAGTGCGTGTCGCGAAGGCCCCGGAGGCATTTTATCCGGTACTCATCTCCGAGTCGGTCCATTTGGCTCGGAGATTAGCCCAGTCTCCGGGCTGTTTCTTTTTTCCCGGTACTAAACAAGCCTTTCGCTCACCACCGCGATAAGCTTGCGGAGTGCTCGCGTTCTTTCAAGCCTCCTTACGAATGAAACAAGCCCGCCGGCGTCAATAGTTGGCCCGCGTTATCGGCACGAACACATGTCGAGCAAGAAGTTCACAGGCATAGGTAAAAAGCAAGCGCGTCGGTCTCTTCGTGGTTTTTGACGGGGCGGAGGCTTACGTGCTTGAAGGCGGCCATTCATTCAAGAGAGCGCGATTTTTAGCGATGGCTGCATTACGGTAGCATTTCGAGCATTCAGCGTGGCGGCGTCGCCACGCTGTCACGTGATTGGTCACGTGGTGCGGAGCAGCTGCCGGCGGCATTTTGCTGAGTTCCACTCGGCCAGCTGTAGCTATCGCGTAACTCCAGGTTTAACCAGAGCTAAGCCACCGCCAATTTTTTTTCTGTAGCGATAGCTACAGTACGGTAGCATTTCGAGCCTTCAGCGTGGCGGCGCCGCCACGCTGTCACGTGGTTGGTCACGTGGTGCGGAGCAGCTGCCGGCGGCACGGCGCCGTGACTGATCACGTGGTTCATCACGTGGTTGGGCACGTGACGAAGTTCCACTCAGCCAGCGGTAGCTATCGCGTCACTCGGCGAGGTTTAACCAAAGCTAAACCACAGCCAATTTTTTTTCTCCTCTCTTTTTGAACTCATGGTTTCGAGGCCGAGAAAGACTCTGTGATAACTGTAGGAGTGAATGGTGGTGTAGCGCAGCCTCAGGGATCCGTGTATTTGGTAACTCAGCTCATGGTAAGGGGTAAAAAGCGCGGAGTTAACCGACCGCTGGGACCTGAAAGCTGAACTAGACAATGCAACTGACTTGGAAGCCTGCTCACAGTGCTCCTACTGCTACGAAAATCTCGAACAGGTGGGTGCGTGCGAGCGCAGTGAGTACTCTCTGACTTCCGATGACATTGCTGCAAAACACGCATTCAATTTGCTCCCGTAAATATGCTATGCATTAGAGATGCTCGCAAATTCTCAGAAACCACACTTCTGTTCTGTCTTGTGTTGTGCTGGGTGTTTATGGCACATTGGGACTGAGACCATCATGCTCCAAACGGAAGATTTAATGTTTTGTAGACGGGAGTTAAAAAGTTCTTAAAATACTACAACTGGTTTAGATACTTTGGTCGTTTTAAGAACGATACAATGCAGGAAATTTCGACGAGTGAAAGAGTAATCTGGCATTGAATGGGACGTCTTCGTCGAAAAATTGCGGAAAATGTTTTTTCCTTAGTCTCTCGAGCTGTGTACATGAACATAAAATGTGGGTTAATTATGGTGCTCTTTTCGCCGCATAGCTCGCATCTACCATGGGGGGCAAAAGTAACAGACCTTCCCCCTTCCAAGTTCCGGCCCCTGACACTCTGCGTGGGGGCGCCACCTGACAAAACGCTTCTCGTGTCGAGACCGGCGCATTGGGCCCGTTTCGACACCAGACGTGTTTTGTCAGGTGGCTCCCCCACGCAGAGTGGCATGGGTCGGGACCTGTAGGGGTGGTCTGCTACTCTTGCTCCGATGGTAGGTCTTTCTCGTTTTGCAAGGCTGTGCGTAAGGTGTGCGTGTGTCTAATACAGAGGCGAAATGAAATGACTTCAATGAAACGTTCTTGGTGTGAGCATCACTTCCATTCTCCTATGAATGGTTTCAACTAGGCGTAGTTTATTAGTTGTTTCAATATTCCTTTTAGACTGTCATTTATCTTTCAGCTTACATCGTACTAACTTCACTCCATCTCTGTAGGGTACGCTTACATTCTTGATTTCTTTGTGCTGGCACTTCTATTCTATCACAATAGTTCGGAGAATAAAAAAATATAAAAAAGTAAGACAAGCCTCGGGACAAAAAAAATCAACACAAGTCGTCCGATGTCTCGTCTCGCGTTGCCGTTCCCTTTCCCTCGTCCCTTTCTTCCTCCTCAACTTCACACCGGCGCCTGCATAATGCGTCCAGCGCAGCCGCACGTGCATTGGGCGACAAGCGGCGCAAAAAAAAAAAAAGAAAATCCTAGTGGCCACGCATAATCGCATATGCGCAGACACGTACGCGCCGCCGCTGTTCGTGCATTTTCCCGCAGTGCCCGTGACATCTCCATCGGTCGGGGCTCGAAACGCGCGGGAGGTCCGTTCCTTTCCTATTCGCGTCTTCTCTCACCGTTGCCTCCGAGTCTGAACGTTTTCTCTTTGCGTTTGTCTGATTGCGAGTGATTAAGAATGCTCAGGTGTGTGTTTCTTATTCTTAACAACTCTTTGTAGTTGTTCTGGAGGAAGAGCCTGCAGATATATACCTTTCGTATTACTACAAGTTACGGGTTTCCGTAATGCGCTAAATATCCGTTGTCTCTATATGGGAAACATTTAAATTAGCAGTGTCCCGAAGCTAGACCAAAAGTCGTTGTGGCGTAGTGGCTGTGGAGTTCGGGAGATCACCCCAAGGTCGTGGGATCGAATGCAGGCTGCGGCGGCTGTATTTCGGTGACGACAAAATGCAGATACCTGTGTGATGTGCGATGCGAATACCCGTTACAAAAGCCGGGTGGTCGCAATTAATACGGGGTCCCTCAGAGCCGACGGGCAGCTTCTTATCCACCATACTGTACCGTACCCTACCCTACCCTACCCTACCCTACCATACCGTACCGCACCGCACCGTACCGTACCGTACCATACCATACCATACCATACCATACCTTACCATACCGTACCATACCTTGCCATACCTTGCCATGTCATACTTACCATACCATACCATACCATACCTTAACATATCATACCATGCCATACCTTGCCTTACCATGCCATACCTTGGCATACCTTGTCATACCATACCATACTTCAGGATTAAGGAGGGAGTAGAGTTAGTCATTGGCATTCACACAAGAGCAGCCGTACAGCTAGAATAGAAAGTTGTACAGCTTAAAAAAATTTAAATTGCTGACGAAAAATTCATTTTTGTGCCTTAAACGCATTGCATCTGATTAACCACACGCCGACAGTGTGCACAATGGCAGACATAAACCCTGCTTGGCAACTGTTCTACAAATCGGGTATAGTCTGCAGTTCAGAACGAACGACAAGTGTCATCACCATAATAATAATCAGCAGCAGCCTGACTACGCCCACTTGCAGGGCAAAGGCCTCTCCCATGTCTCTCCAATTAACCCTGTCCTGTGCCAGCCGTGGCCACCCTATCCACACAAACTTCCTAATCTCATCCGCCCACCTAACTCGTTGCCTCCTTCGGCTACGCTTGCCTTCTCTTGGAGTCCACTCCGTTGCCCTTAACGGCCATCGGCTGTCTTGCCTTCGCATTACATCCCCTGCCTAAGCCCATTTCATCTTCTTAATTGCTGCTATGATATCGTAACGGCCGCGTTGAACGCGCGCTTTGTTCTCTCAATCACCCTGCTATCTTCCTGTCTTTTAACCTCCTTATCATTTACCATTCCACAGGTCGCTACGCTGTACCCAACTTAAGTCAAGCCTTATCGTTCTCCTCAATGTTTCTGTCCCATAGGTGATTACAGGCAGCGACAAGGGTGCAGGGTGGATTTCGTCGTTTTTTATGTTTTGTATAAATACATCAAGGAAAGAAAAATTTACGGCTTCACGGCATCGTAGAAACTGCCAGTTTTATTCCGCGTACAAAGTCTTTCCAATATCCCAAAGCATTCCAATCACAAAGTTCGGAATGGGGATTAGTTTGTTCGATAAAGCCGGTATAGAAGGCATTGCTTCATGCAGTGGTATTATCCGGCCATTTCCTGCGGCCGACTTATGCAGTCAGCTGACGGGTGCGCCTCCAGTAAACAACAATGACGCTATTCCGACAACTGCCATGAAAGTTGAAAAAGTTCTTAGCTCAGCTTACAGGTGACGCAGCAATCCGTAAAACTCAAAACTCTCGACCTGCTGACGTGCCGGTTCTGGACAGATATGGGACTTCCGCCTGGCAACAAGCGCGCACACGCGCTCTCCCCACAAGTTTCTCGCCGGACACCAGCGAGCACACCCTCTCAGGAGGTGTGTCACACCCATCACCTGGAAGCATCGGCGTGGTATCCTTCAGGCGCATCTATCCGACATTTCTTCGCTAGCAAGCATTTTTACACACATATTGTTTGTTTTGTGGGAGGGCTCCGGAACTTCGACCACCTGTGGTTCCTTAACATGCAGTGATATCGCACAGTACACGGGCCTCTAGCATTTGGCATCCCTAGAAATGCGACCGCCGCAGCCGGGATCGAACCCACGTCTTTCGGGCCAGCAGCCGAGCACCATATCCACGGAATCACCGCGGCGGCTATTTACCATATTCTCGGCGTCAAATACTTGTGCTGTGCACGCCAGCATGCGCATCAATCGGCGCTTACAAAGCTGCCGAAGCCGTCAACGGAGCCTCATCAAACTCGCACTGTTTTATCCTGCATCGGGAGCAGAATTTGGCTGCGCTGTTGTTAGTCATTTTCCTAATGCGACGAATTTTGGTCGTGGGACTTCATGAGAAATGTGTGTGTCCTGCCCTTCTATCTATTTTCCTGGTGGTCCTTCATGCAGTGAGGTTCGCTGGCGAAATTTGTTTAAGATTGAGTTCGTAAATGCTATCTCGCGGGAGTCACTCGTAAATGCTTGTTAAAGTTAATTTTTTTTTTCGTAAAGTCGAACAATATGTAATATTGGATTTCGTGACATTCGGATGTAACTGTAAAATAACACCAAAAATCAGCCTATAATAGCAGCATGTGTTGAGCGTTCAAGAATTCTCTATGAAATATGCAATGTGCAAAATGTGCTAAAATTAGCGCGCGGAAAACCTTGCACGTATCCGACACAGCATGCTGAAGCACACAGCATGCATATCCGACCCAACACGCATTCGACAGCATGCACTAACATCTCTGAGTCTGCATTCAGCGTTACAGCCAGTCACATGAGCCAGTTGGCATGCGCCACTAGGTGTCTTTTAGGCGTTACAACATCCTATGGAGCGAACATCCTGCAGGTACCAGAGCGTCATGGTCAACCTAATAATGTAAATTTATTCCCAGATTTTCTTTTTTTTTTGGCTGTTTGAACAGCAAAGTGGCCAGAGGCTATTTTTTTTTCTGGTCGTTCTTGAATTCTTAGGACGTTCTTAAGCTTCGGTAAGTACTAAGAAGAACAAATGTTATCCTTTATATAAATGAGTTAGACAGCGAGGACAAGGTTTCAAAATGAATAACGAAGCTCGGATTATGTACCAAAGAAGAAAAAAATCTAAATAACAGAAACGAGGAATCTTGCAACCGTTTTCTTCAGTCGCGATTTTCCTCACTCCTAAGGGGGGAAGGGGGGGGGGGGGGCGAAGCGAAAGCGCATAAGTATGCGCTAATAGGGGGCGCAGATAGCATCTCCCTTTATTTTTCTTCTCTGTCTTTGACTAAGTGCAGTCTGGAAGCGGGTCTAGATCAAGGACGCACGGGTGAATTTTAAGCAAGCAAAGTGCGCAGCCGCTCTGTCGGCCCCCAGTATAAGCGAGGAGTCCATCCCGAACACTGCTCATTTAGCACCGGGTGGTGCATAATGTTTTCTTTCTTCTTTTATGACCGCGGGTACAGGGCGGTAAAAAGCGCAGGGCGCGATCGGAGACTGTGCGGACAGAGGGGCCACGCTTCGTTTTACGACACGTGTGCAGTTGAGGAGAGCGCTTGAAAAGCTGGATTGCGCGAAACTTTAAATTCAGACTTCTAAAAGCTCGAAAGAACTCTACGGGCATCGGATGGCAAGCGACGGAACGGAAAACGTTAACTATAGCGGTGAGATGCGTAGAGACAGAAATCGTCATCGATCAGAGGAGTTGTCAAAACGAATTGTAAAACGCTGGTTTTGTGGGGTGACGAGGGGGGGTGGGGGACGCAAAAGGAAGGAAAACAGAATCAGGAGCGGAAGAGGTCCAGTTGGGAAGATGGGGAAATTTTTCTCGGGTCGGGTGTCCGCAGATGTCATAGAAGAGCTCCAATTATCCGCGGTTGGGTCTTTGTTTTAGCCTTAGTCCGTTCGACGTTTCTTGAATAGCGCGAATATGTAAGGCCATGGAAAAGAACCAACTGTCCTAGCTTGAAGCTCTATTAATTGCCCCGCAGTGGATTCAACTCAGATTATGATGATGATGATGATTATGATTGTGGTGGTGGTGGTGGTGATGATGATTACGACTAGAACTTTGGTGCCTTGTGAAGCCTTCAGCTGGAGCATCCATTCAAGTACCGAATTTACAATGGCAGGAGGTCAGCGTGAATTCCAGACGGGGGACACAAGAGAATACTCGTGGCATTCAACAGCGCTACTGCATTTTAATAAAGCCGTCAGTGTCAGCATATACTATAAAGGGAAAGGCAAGCAAGCGACGAGAAGTGCAGTTGGGGCGCAAAATCAAGCAACAGCGGTTTTTAACAAAGCGAACTTAAAAATGGTACTACTACTACTACTACTACTACTACTACTACTATACTACTACTACTACTACTACTACTACTACTACTACTGCTGCTAGAGGCTTATCTTATCAAAAAGTTGTCTGATCGTTACGTGAGTGATACGTCTGTACACCCGCCGCGGTGGCTCGGTGGTTAGGGCGCTCGACTACTGATCCGGAGTTCCCGGGCTCGAACCCGACCGCGGCGGCTGCGTTTTTTATGGAGGAAAAACGCTAAGGCGCCCGTGTGCTGTGCAATGTTAGTGCACGTTAAAGATCCCCAGGTGGTCGAAATTATTCCGGAGCCCTCCAGCTACGGCACCTCTTTCTCTTCCTTTCTTCTTTCACTCCCTCATTTCCCCTTCCCTTATGGCGCGGTCCAGGTGTCCAATGATATATGAGACAGATACTGCGCCATTTCCTTCCCCCCCCCCCCCCCCAAAAAAAAAACAATTATTATATTATTATACGTCTGTACACATTTATTCTGCTGAATTTGCTTTTTTTTAATACGTTTTGTAAAAAAAAAAAACACTTGCTTGATTGTGGGCCTCAACTGCCCTCTCCGCTCATGCTGGCCTTTTCTTTTATATATGCTATGAATGAGAGTTTGAAGAAACGTAGCGAGAGAATACAGCGCAGAGTGAGAGAGGACACAAGAAGAAACGAACGACACGAGCGCTTGTGTTGCTCGTTTCTTCTTGCGTCCTGTCCTGCGCTATAAGCTCTCTCGCTATGATCATGCACCAACAAGCCCAAAAAGCCACGCTTTTGAAGAAGCAGTTGGTAGTAGCGCTGGTGATTGTCTTATTTGCATTCTCTTGTGTCCCCTCGCCTGGTTTTCGCGCTGACTTCTTCTCATCAGCATGCTCTCTTGAACCGAATTTACGAGGCGCCTCTAGTGGCGCACGAGAACAGTTCGGGTTTGTTTTGGTGGACAACGTCTGCGCACTTACGCCAATAATGACAGCCTGCGCATATATATATATATATATATATATATATATATATATATATATATATATTTATATATATATATATATATATATATATA